>NC_056735.1:577359490-577544490 GCF_019279795.1 Protopterus annectens
GTCAATTAACAACTGTATAAGCTTCAATTGCTCACAATTTTAATGATCATTGCTCTAATTATTACTCTCCAGGTATTACCTCACTTTACATCACCCTATGGCCTTGGGTTGGGCAGTGGTATGTTTCTACACAGTGTATAATTATAGCCTTCTTACAGCTACTTTATACCTTTTCTTACCTGGCAGATATGTAGAGGAAGTTTCTGTTAACACTACCTGACTGTTTCTACCCATATTCACATTATCAGGGTTACATATGTGCACTCATACTGTGTGTGTGTGTGTGTGTGTGTGTGTGTGTGTGTGTGTGTGTGTGTGTGTGTGTGTGTGTGTGTGTGCTAATGCCATACTCTGCCATGATTTATATCTATCATCCTGAGTGTGGGCAGCTGTGACAGCATGACACTTGATGGACATTTCTTGCAGTAGACTACTTGGTGTATGTACTTAACTTGCTGTCATTTGCTGCCTTGGGGTTGGACAGTGGGTGTTTTACACAGTGTATAATTACAGCCTTCTTACAGCTAAGATATACCTTTTCTTACCTGGCAAACCTGTGGAGGAAATTTCTGTTAACACTACCTGACTGTTTCTACACATATTCACATATTCCTGTGTGAAAATATGCACACAGCTTACTACCACTCCCAGGATTCAAACCGTGCCTGTTTGTGTATAAAATAGAACAAAGTTTGTATTTCATCTGAATGAGCTATTGAGAAACTGCTGTTTCTTATTTGACTGTTTTCTGCCTAACACTCTCTTGGTTGTATAATCTGACCTTGTTATTGTGACATTCATGCATAGCAGATACTTTCTATACTGTGTATTCATACTTTGACATAGCACAGTCTGGAAAACATTGATTAACACAACATTACTATTCAGGTATCAGATCTTGGTGCATGGAGCATTTCATAAAGTTAATCTCCTGTTTTACAACTCCATAATATTTGTCAGATGAGCCTTCATTATTTAATGCTTACAGAGCTATAGTTGCTGTGCGGAAACTGTACACATTTTGATTCATATCACCACATACCAAAGTAAACATGACCAGTCCGGAGTTTTGACTTTTATTGACAGGTACTGACACTTTTATTGATATATACCTGTACATCACTATTATTCTGCTAATGTCTCATTTATTCAGTACAAACCGTACTCATTTTAAATACTGACAGGTGACGTTCTACTCCTTTCTATTTATTTGGCATGAATACTACAAGCTAGATTTGTACTCAACAGACTCATGACAAGCCTTAGCAGCCTGCTGGCATGGGTGTCCATGTTCACAGCCCTCTCATCTGCAGTTTTATAGGAGATAGAGAAACATTTATGCATACCTATCCATCACATACACAGGATGTACTTTGGAAAACACTTAATGATACTGATACTTACACACAGCTGGGACATTCCTAGCCTGTACATCTTGGATTCACCTGTCCTAGAATTCCCTTTTCCTATGCTTCAAGTCAGCAAAGTGGTGCCAGACCTGCTCACTAGTCCAAGGGATGCCGGTGGCACTGGTGAGGTCACGTAGAAGACGGTCACAGGACTCCGCTTTGTATTGGGAGCCTTGGTACTGGTCCTACAGCAGTCTCCCTTCATGGCTTTCTACTAAGAGTCCAACCATGACCCTGGACTCCTGAATAACCCAACGCTGCGCCTGAAAGTGCACACCATCACCAATACCAGATATAGTGCCTGCAGTAGGGAGCTACAACTGATTATGAATACATTCCCACCTGTGGGGTTTAAATAGGGCTGATTTCCCACCCTTTACCGTAATTGGATGGTTTTGAATATGTTGAGCTAAGCTAAGTGACGAGCAAACCCACTTAGCAAAAATAAGCATTGCTTAAAGGGGTAGATGCTAAGCACTGCTTACCAGTGCATAAATCATTTTAGCTACGTTAACTATTGCTAAGCATACAAATTTAAGCAATGCTTACTCCTGCAAAGCACAGCTGAGCACAATTTAGTATTGTTCAGCTTTCATTTTATGGACTATCATTATTATTATTATTATTATTATTATTATTATTATCATCATTTTATGTGCTTACATTACATTCTTTTGTGGCTATACTATATGGGACACTTGTGTTTACATGGGTATTTCACATCTGTACTACACTGACACCTCACATTTGGACCTGCTACACTACCCTAGTTAACAAATATATATCATTCACTACCTATTTCTAAAAAAATATACTTTTAGTGCCGTTTTCACAAATAAAAATGAATGGCCTGCATTGGGGCTCGAACCGTGAATGATTGCATGCAAAACAAAAGCTCAAACCAATATGCTATTTCATTTCAGCTATTTTGGCTGTATAGGTCTATTTAGCTCCAAATGTTAAAGCTATGGTATGCATATCTGCGCAATGTGAACACCCACTCAGCTACACTTAAACTTTATTGGGGATGGAAAAAAAATAAACGTAACATTACTCTTATAAACTTAGAAAGCTGCTAGAATAAATTAATTTGTGTTAGCATACATTTTTTGAAGGATATCAGTTATGCAACTCAAATGTATGTCACTATTTAGTGACTTCATTCCTTAGATCATCCCAATGATTTGCCAAACTAGAGGAAATTTTATGAGGGAAAGGTCAAAAATATAGGGGAAAACTCTGGACATTCTGTGAAAATCTAGGCAGTTGAGAGCTATGTTGTGGGGGGGATGTGCTTCTGTATTTTGTCCGCGGACACCATTATCTTGTGATAACAGTGTCCGTGGACACTGTTAATGGCTTTAGAATTGCGGTATGACAATTCTAGAGTGTAGGGGGAGTTTGTACTGTGTGAGCAATGCTCGGACTCGGACATGCCTCCTGCGCTCGTACAAAGCTCATGTCTGTGTAGATAATACAGTAGTGCACCTTCATTAATATGCAAGGAGCGCTGCTGTTCTACATGGGAACAATCCACTCCATGCAGGAATAGCACTATTTCTGCACGGATTATAATGAATCCATGGGGTAGTGATATGAATTTGAACCTCTCATCTGTCCTCTGACCAAGACCTCACTGCTCTTACATCTGGTGTCACAGGGAAAGCTACACATCAGGTGTATTTTTTACACTCAGTACTGTCCAGAGTGCTGATGGTCATGCATCACCTCTCAGCCTGATGATTGCAGTGAGGTGAACCAATTGACATATTATGATTTTTTCCCTTTTAAGCAGAGAACAATGTTTGCTCATCACTTAACTCTGCACAAATGTTGAAGGCAATAGCAACAGTTCTTAATGTAATAAGGGTTATGAAACATTTTCAATATAAACTACAGTATGAACAGCATAGTATCTGTCAGCTATTTCTCCCATAACATATCTTCCTCACTACTTCACAAGTTCAAGTTGTGTTCAAGAAATGGGAATTTTGCATGCACAAACACTTTGCCATCATTCGTGCAAATCAGTTACTCAGTGATGCTCTATGTAAGCAGGTGTTTGAAATGTCTAATTATGGTTATTGTCCAGTTATCCTCCATCACATCAAAAGGCATTTATAAACACAAAAGAAGGGAAGGGACTTGTTCATTACTGAAGACATACTTACTCAGACTTGTGTGCCCTGCAGCAATGCACTTGCAAATTATATCTCAGTAATTGGTCCATTGTCAAGTAAACCACAGAAATAAAGAGTACAGCTGCATTATTACATTTAAGGGCTTATATTGACACTGGGCATTGGTCATCACTGATCAAATTACATTGATGTTGCCAGAAAAATCTAGTACTGTGGACATCAATTCATCAGAATACAAACACACATACCTCAAAACTTGCAGTGCTGCTGTTTCCCAAATGTGTGTATGTGTGTGTAGGTGTGAGAGTGTGTTATCTAAACAACATACTGAGAAACATGTACATGTATGTCACAGTTCTGCAATGTGCATTTTTGACAGCTTATTTCACTTAGGTTACTGAGATGTCATTAAATGTGTTTTTGCACATTGCAATCCCAAAAGCAAGTCTGAAGTCCAGCCCTTTGCACGCGAGTCTCATAACAATATATGTTACCTGCAAAATTATGATGATGTCATACTCTATAAAGAGCACCATGACAGTGATAATATCAGACTTCTGTTATGGTGCAAATGTTAAGTACCCTTTTCCCCAGCTGGACTAACTAGTTGGGTAGGGGTTTCAATTGCATGACATTCAACTTGTTTGTGCCTGTATGTCTAACTGTGTGTATGGGCTTAGTCAGAGGAGCATGGGTATATTTCCTAATGTCATCACTCAAGTCTCATTCAGAACAAAATTTTACAGTGGTACATGACTACACATCAATACTACAGGGACCTCCCAACATCTTCTCACCATGCACTGATGATGCCACCTGCTGTAAAGTGTTCATTGACAATATAAAACTCAAACTTCTGCCACGGTGCTAGCATTAAGTACAGTATTTTCTAGCTTGTCTAGGTAGGTAAGAGTTATAATTTCACTGCAGTCAACTTGTGTGTGTGTTCAGTCAACTCTCATTCTGGAGACAATTTTTGAGCAGCATGTAAGACATTCCTACCAGCATCTTCTTCTCACCATACACTAATGATGTAATCTGCTATAAAGTGTTCTTTGACAATGTAAAACTCAGTCTTATGTCATGTGCTATTGTTAAGTATTGTGTTCTCTAACTTGCGTAATGAGGGGGTGTTTAATCTCATTGCAGTCAATCTGAGTCTCTAAATGTTCATTTAACTATCAGTGTAGAGATAATTTTAGAACAGCATGTGAGTCCACAGCTATGTCAGTCACTCTTCCAAGCATCTTCTTGATATACAGTGATGATATGAGCCCCTATGAAGTACACTCTGACAGTATTAAACTGAAATATTTATGTTGGAACGAGCATTAACTACTGTATTCTCTAGATGGTGTAGCTAGAATAGTTTGGGCTCGATCTCAGAGCAGACAACTTGTGTGTATTCATTCAAATATGAGTGTGGAGATACTTTTACACTGAGATGTGACACCACATCTATGTCAGTCCTGCCAACATCTTTTTTCAGCATACAATGATGCTGTCATCCTCTCTAAAGTGAACTGTGACAATGTTAAAGTCAGACATATATGATGATGCTAGTGTTGCATTGTATGGAATTCAGCCTATATATCTACAAAGGCTTATTGTTCAAATCTGATGTCAGTCAACTGCTTTATGTGTGGTTGGTTGTATATTATGGTCATTATTTGATATTCTGAACCTCATTTCATTTGAATTCAGTCATGATAACCTTTAACATAGTCCCATGAATCCAAAATTCCCCTTTTTCCTCTGCCAACATAACATGCTTTCTGCACAGCAATGAAAGATGTTGTCATCGCAAAGACACATAAACACATCATGAAGCACAGCCCTCTGCAAGCCATCTCCAGACCACTGGATGTGTGATTGCCAATTTTGTCATGAGGTGGTGCACATGTCACATATGGACAGAGGCAGTATGTAATACAATCAAACACACACACACACACACACACACACACACACACACACACACACACACACACACACACACACACACACACACATACCCCTACTATCTTTCATTATATAATTATATATATATATATATATATATATGTGTGTGTGTGTGTGTGTATATATATGTATATATATCTATATATCTATATCTATATATATATATATATATATATATATATATATATATATATATATATGTGTGTGTGTGTGTGTGTGTGTGTGTCACTTTTTGCTTAAATGGTATAATTATGGCCCAGATGTTATGTGATCTTGGCTATTAGCCTAGTAAAGTTCTATGACCCAATGAAGATTGCACATGTCAATGTTGCTGTCACCTACATGTGCTACGTTGAGGTGTGGATGTATCATAGCCCTACAACAGTGTATTTCAATCTGTGATTTGAGGTAATGAATTGATTGCAATCCTGACATTTGATTACATGTCACTTTCTTAATAGCTGTAGAAATATGCCTCCTGAGGACAATTGACATGGGATGATGCTATGGTATATTGCTGCATTAGTAAGGTATGTGTTCTTGTAGTGGAGTATATTAAGATTCTACACATTTGTCATTCAGCCATCATAGTGACACTTTCATTATGGCACATGCATGCATGTGTATAACTACCATTATGACATATTATGTGACATGCAGCAATATTACCTCACACTAATAACATGGGCACATATGTTTTTTTTTCATCCATATATTGTAATGCTGTTATATACACAAACACATAACCAGTTTAGATACACTTGCAACCTTGGAGAATTCTTTGCATGCACAACTGTGTTGCAATTCAAAAGGATTATTCAGGTATTGCCCAGCAGCATTGTGTGACTGCCACCATTTGTATCATTAACTGTTCTGCATGAACCACATCTACCTCATTTGTAATGTGTCCATATATGTCATCATAACACTCATACACACCTTTCCAATGATAAATATAGGGGCGTATGATGAGCAAGTGATGTAATAATGTGAAATAGGTAGAGATGCACAAGTGTGTTAACAATTACATTGTGTGGCATGTGATGCATACCCAAGATTGAATTTGAATGTGCTATCATAAATCTTTTTTAAGTAAGTACAAAATCTTAAGGGAAATTCACAGTTATGCACACAGATGGTTGTGTATAACACCACCCATACTCAACTGGAGGCAATACACAACCTGATAGCTGACAGATTTGGATAAAACTTCACCACTGTATCCCCACTGGTCACTTCCCAAAGTATAAATACAAACATTACTCAGCATATTTTCTCAAGAGATCAGCTCATCCGTGCACTCTCTATGGCTAAAACAACGGCATCAATGGGCCCTGACAACACCCCAGGTTGCCTTATCAATAAATTAAAACATGACCTAGCAGACACAGTTGGATCCCTATTTAAGTACAGCCTCCAGACAAGCTATTTTTGGTCATAATGGTGGACAGCAACAGTCATCTGTCTGAACAAGGGGGACCATCACCCAACACAGGGAATTATAGATCCATAAGTATGACTAGCCTCATCTGTAAGCAAATGGAAAGAATCATCATGGCCATTATCAACAAGAACATACTTAATCTCCTTACTATGTAACCAACCCATTTTTGACTTGTTATGGCTAGATCATGTCTGATAAATCTGGTTGATTTATTCGAGACGGCCACCAAGCCATGAATGAGGAAAAAATGCACATCCCACATAACCTGACCTGGCCAAGGCATTTGACTCAATTCCACACTCGGTATTACAGATAAACTGTCTCAACTGGCCATAAACCACTATGCCACCAAGTGCATAGACCAATTGATCACCAACAGGACACAGTAATTGTACTGGTGGTGATCCGAGCTCTCATCAGCCTAGTTTCCCACCCTCTGTTGCCCACAAAAAAGCCTTCACTTGTGGTGGTGTATATTACCATGTAAGGTTACACCATGGCTGTCTTAAAGAGCTGAAACAGGCGGAAAAGGAACTCTCATCAGCCTAGTTTCCCACCCTCTGTTGCCTACAAAAAAGCCTTCACTTGTGGTGGTGTATAGTACCATGTAAGGTTACATTGTGGCTGTCCTAAAGAGCTGAAACAGGCAGAAAAGGAACCAGCCTAGTTTCCCACCTTCTGTTGCCCACAAAAAAACCTTCACTTGTGGTGGTGTATAGTACCACATAAGGTTACATCGCAGCTGTCCTAAAGAACTGAAACAGGCAGAAAAGGAACTCTCATCAGCTTAGTCCCTGCCCCCTCTGTTGCCCACAAAAAAGCCTTCACTTGTGGTGGTGTATAGCACCACGTAAGGTTACATCGCAGCTGTCGCAAAGAGCTGAAATAGGTAGAAAAGGAACTCTCATTAGCCTAGTTTCCCACCCTCTGCTGCCCACAAAAAAGCCTTCACTTGTGGTTCTGTATAGTACCATGTAAGGTTGCATCACGGCTGTCCTAAAGAGCTGAAACAGGCAGAAAAGGAACTCTCATCAGCCTAGTTTCTCATCCTCTGTTGCCAGAAAAAAGCCTTCACTTGTGGTGGTGTGTAGTACCACATAAGATTACATTACAGCTGTCCTAAAGAGCTGAAACAGGCAGAAAAGGAACTCCCATCAGGCTAGTTTCCACCCTCTGTTGTCCACAAAAAAACCTTCACTTGTGGTTGTGTATAGCACCACCTAAGGATACATCATGTCTGTTCTGAACAGATGAAACAGGCAGAAAAGGAACTCTCATCAGCCTAGTTTCCCACCCTCTGTTTCCCACAAAAAAGCCTTCACTTGTGGTGGTGTATAGCACCATGTAAGGTTACATCATGTCTGTCCTGAAAAGCTGAAACAGGCAGAAAAGGAACTCTCATCAGCCTAGTTTCCCACCCTGTTTCCCACAAAAAAGCCTTCACTTGTGGTGGTGTATAGTACCACGTAAGGTTACATCGCGGCTGTCCTAAAGTGCTGAAAGTGGCAGAAAAGAAAGTATGTATCTACAATGACCTGCCTAAATAATTAAAGCTGTATATGTATTGTAATTATTAATTCTTTTAAACAAATACGGACTCTCCACTGATTGTCCAGTATGACTGCTGTTAAGGTCTTTACCCCAGCTTTTTCTAACCCCACTCACTCCTGCTTAATAGTCCCTCCAAATAGCTTGCTTTCTAATCAGTGTATCTCACCTGCATCTTCATTTGAGAATATTCACAGGGAGCAGTTTGCTACCAGCCATAGTTTGTTACATGATTGTTTTTTCTCAGTGTTTGCACACTTCTCCTCAGGTTCGACCTGCTCCTTTTGCCCTTTGGTTTGCTCAGGCTCACTCCACTCCCCTACCCTACTCCCATTCCCACCCACCCCCATATCAATTACATTTATACCTATACAAACCCCACTCTGCAACTCCACCTCTGACATCACTTTGTCTACTTAAACAACTTGTTCCAACCTTATTTCCTCTCTCCCACCCAAACATCTCCCACCTCCCATCTAACCCAATCCCCTTACTAGATTATACCTCTACCCCTCACAACCCTACACCCATTCACTCCCCACACCCATTGAACCACTTACATAGGTTACTATAATGGCTCTCCTTCTCTCCTTTTTATACCACCTTACAACTCACACTTACAAATCTAACATCCCTCAATACACCTCACCTACCACCCAAGACCTCACCAACTGACATATTCTCTTCTACACTACCCCCCTATTCTAACATATCCCCCAAACTCTTTCAACCCAACCCATTCTCACTCATAAAACTTAAAATATTCTCAGATAATCACCACACCCCCTTCCCTCTTTCAAACAGAAATCAGAACCACATAACATGAAAACGATCTATATTAATACCCCCACCCCTAAACACTTTCTCTCCTTATGTGGAGATATTCACCCCAAACCTGGACCCAATCTCTCTACCACAAACCCTACCCATTCCCACAGATCACTAAACTTTACCACTATCAACCTCCAAAGTATTACAAACAAAATTCCAGAAGTCCATGCCTGGATAGCTTATAGTAAACCGGATATAATTGTAACAATAGAAACCTGGCTAAAACCATATATTAAGGACACCAAATTCCTACCACCTGGTTACTCCTGCCTTAGACTAGACCGACCCCGAAAAAAAAGGCGAGGAGTTGCCCTATTCTTCTCAAATAGCCTTTCCATTATCCCCTACTCATCCCCTATTCCTCAGTTCTCAAATGCCGAAATACTAATTGCTTTTCTAAAACTTAACAACTGCAAAAGCATATATATAACAACACTTTACCTACTCCCAGGAAACAATACTCCCATCCTGGAAGAAATATTAGCTTGGATCTCCATCAACATTAACAATGAAACAATCATACTGGAAGACGTAAACATAAACTGGCACAATCAACCAGATAACTCCACACCCCCCAGTATCAACATCTACAACTTCACCCAATTAATCACAGAAATAACCAGACCAACTAGAAATAATACTAGCAGCTCAATCATAGACTGGATACTAGTTTCAGCCTCCAATAAATTCTCCAAAACAGGTACTCTTCCCTGCAATATAAGCAACCACCAACCATCATATGCCATACGTAAAACCTCCCAATTATCCAGCCAACATCACTACATAATGCAAAGAAACCTCACAAATTTCAACCCACATACTTTTACCAACTATCTAAAATCTGTAAACTGCAATATACTAAAAACCCTCCCACTAGATGAAGCAGTTGAATTTTTTAAGTCAACCTTCCTAAAAATCCTAGACAGACATGCACCTCTCCATCGCAAAAGAGTAAAATCAAAACACACCATTTGGCTTAGCAAAAGTACCAGACAAGCCATGCTCACTCGAGACAAAGCCTGAAAAAAATGGCAAAGAACTACAAATCCCACTGACCTCCAACTTTATGGACATCTCTGCAACAAAGTAAAATGCCTAATCATAAATGATAAAAGAGATCACTACATTAAACTACAGCATAATTATAAGCCAAATCCAAGACAATTCTAGACCTCAATCTCCTCACTATTAAACCCTGGGACAAAAAGTAACCCCTGTCCATACCCAGAAAAATCACCATTAGAAATTGCTTCTATCTTCAACTCATACTTTACAGAAACTATAGCAAACCTCACTGCCTCCTTCCCACCTCCACCTAGTCAACCTAATCAGTACCCCAATAATAACCAGCCTACAAACCCTCACACTAGTACATTTTCTCTCTCTCCCATCCCTACCTCTACTATATCCAGGCTCCTTCTCAAACTAAAGAAAGCAATTCCCGCAACAACCTATCCCCTGAATACCTTAAAATATCAGCTACAGCCATATCCTACCCAGTCAGTATACTCCTAAACAGATCAATTCAGGTATCCTACATACCCACCATCTGGAAGAAAGCATACATTCTTCCCCTGCATAAAGGTGGTAACAACTCTGACACCTTTAACTTCCACCCAATCGCTATACTTTCCCCCATTTCCAAGATCTTAGAAAAATGCATACACTCCCAGCTCCAGCAATATCTACTACACAACTATCTTCTTTCCCCCTATCAACACAGTTTCAGACCCGCCCACAATACTATCACTGCTCTACTATCTTTCTCAAAGACTGTTAACCAAGCTCACAATGAAGGAAAACTGATCTCCTCCCTGTTCCTTGATCTCTCAAAGGCATTCAACACTATCTCCAGTTCCCTTCTCCTCTCCAAGCTTTCCACACTGTGTATATCTCCACCAACTTTACTCTAGTTTTCCAACTACTTATCCCATAGAAAGCAATCCACTAGATGGGATAACTCTACCTCACCATTCTTAGACACTCCCACTGGAGTGCCTCAAGGATCCATATTAGGTCCCCTTATTTTCAGTATTTTTATCAATGACTTTCACTCTTGTGTTCCCAACAACTCTGTTTTTCAATATGCAGATGACTTAACTATAATCTGCACCACCACTACCATACCCAAACTACTCACACACACTCAGCAAGCATTCTCATTCATTGAAAACTGGATGTACACTAACCACTTTGCACTCAATCCAAACAAAGCCAAACTTCTTCTCTTCACTCCAAAAAAACTCCATCACAATAAACAACTTAAAAATCTACTCACTCAACAAAACCACCTTAGAAATCGTCTCACATACAAAACTGCTAGGTGTTACCATTGATGAAGGCTTAACCTTTGATCATCATATTCACAACATCAAAAAAAAAAAACAACAAAAGCTAGGAACCCTATACAGACATAAACACTTCCTAAGCCCTACCACCAGACAAACCCTGGCCTCTACATTCCTACTACCAACCTTATTATATGGTGCCCCCTTACTCACAAATATTCGCACATGTCTAAAAAACAAAATGGAAATCTGTTATAGCAAAATCGCAAGATTCGCAACCAATGCCACCTACTCCTCCCACCACTGTTCCTCACTTCACACACTAAAATGGCTTGAATTACCGCAACACTTCACATATCAACAGCTTACCATAGTCAACAGAATAATATATAAACTCCTCAACTGTCCAGCCCTTTCCTAATCACTAACACAATACCAACCAAACAGACCCCTCAGATCAAACAATGAGACTCTGCTAGTCGTTCAAAAACCTAAACTCCCCGCTGGTCAGGCTCTCTGTTCTGTCTATGTTGCCAAACTCTGGAATTCACTCCCATCAAGACTCAGATCCATCACTGATGATAGCTTCTTCAAAAGCATCCTACATCTCTAACTACCCACTGGCAATGCTCCTGCTCCACACCCCATATAACTTGATCCACACTGTCACTTCTTTCTCGCTCATCTTCACTATCCATCCACCTATCTTCCCCCACTACTGTCACTCTCTTACTCATGTCACATTCTACCTCCCACACCTACCACACAAACATCCTCCTCTATTCCTTTTTACACTCTAACGTATTAACACTATTCTACTCACATTCTCCTCTTAAATACTCACAGTCATCTATCACCTCTTCCTTCCTTATACTTCATACTACACTATAAAATATTTAATGATTACCAAATGTCTTTACCATATAGATGATGAATATTAACTTGCTGTTATCCAACAGTAGTTCTTATTCCAATTTTTCACTTTGTTGTTTTGGCAATTATACTGTTGTATTATTGTCAATTAATGTAAATTTTACTGTTATATTGTACTTATGTCAATTTACTGTTATATTGTACTTATGTCTCCTGCAGCTTTTCTCCCCAAGCCACCACTGAAAACGGGCTCATTTTGGCCCAGTGGACACTCCTGGTAAACAAATGTAAAATAAATAAATAAAAATAAAAATTCACCTGTAACAAAAGGCCCATGAGCAGTGCAGTACTACAGGGTTCTGTACTAGGTTCATTCATGTTTAGTATTTAATTCACAGAGGTCAAGGCAAACTTAGATAGCCTTTGTCCAGCAAACTTTACAGATGATTGCAAATTGTGGACAATCCTTGAATCCAGTAATGGTATTAATATACTGCAGAAAGTATTACCACACACAAATGATTAGTGCCAGAGACATGGAAACACACAAAATGGCTAAAAAAGTATAATTATTGCCTTTTGTAAAGCAACTATGCAATCTAATTACAATATAGGTGATGCACCCCTATGAGGAGACTCAGTGGTATGTGATCTGGCTACTCAGGTAGATAGTAATTGAAACTTCGATCAACATGTGTCCACAGTGGTGACAAATCCTTTATATGTGGCACAACTCATAAATATGGGCATGTCATCCGGATAAAAGGCCATTACAATACCATTGTACTCTGCTCCCATCACAACAATAATTGAGAACAATGCACCCTTTTTCATGTAATACACCACACATCTGCAACAACTGGTGTAACACCAGAATTTTTACAGAAGGAAGATACAGAGTGTAAAAGACAAGTCCTAAGGAGAAAGATTGAAAGTCATATCAGTGCATTATGTCTGCTACAGACTAATAAGGGTCAATTTATGTTTGATCTAAAGGGAAGTCACCAATTTGGTCCTGATAGAAATGTTGCAAATTGGTAAAGCAAACTGCACATGGTTCACTCGTTCCAAGGATGTTAACTTAGCCATTAACATAATAAATCAGGCTGGAGAGCTAGAAATGTCTCTCAGACATTACCCCTTTTGTGGAACAAGCTTCACATTCAAATAAAGAAGTCCTTTCCTGATCTTATTCAAGTCCAGCATACATCAATAAATGGTTAATGGTAATTGCACTCCTGGTGTTGACCCATGTCTCTCATGGATAGATGCAATTAGTCTTATATAACTTAACATAGGCTCACAAGTGTGTGAACTTTGTTCACCTTGCTGTTTAAAATTGTGAAACTCATGTTAAATATGTATAGGCTTTTATGTGATCTTGGAAAATTAGCCTAGTACTCTACTATGAACCTGTGAAGACCAGTTTTATATTAGGTACAGTTATATTGTGACTGTACAGCATCATGGACTTAACAGTACATTGCATCAGTATTATTGAATGATATTTTGCATGAACACATATTTATGGTTATTGGGATTGCATGGCAGTATAACATGTTTTTTAACACTATCACAGTGACAGCTTCCTTAATCATTGATGCTAGACTTTGCACTGCTGTAGGTTCTGCACACATGGGCATAGTTGATGCATTGGCATCCATCTCACGTACTGCTATACTATTCACCATATACATCACTTTTAATTCACACATCAATTGCAGATGCTTCAGTCAAGGTCCATTGGTATTAAGTGTGGCAGATGCATGCAATGCACAGCTGTGTGTAGAGAATCCACTCATAATTACCTGTTGTTTGTGTGTGCTGTAATCATTATGACCATTCCGTATGTCAGCCAGGGATGCTTTAGTCAAGTGTATCACATTTGGCTTTGTGTGCTTCCACACATTTTGTTGGCCATACAGAACCTTTCTTTGTGATGCATACCTGTTAGGAATTGAAAGTGCAAACTTCCCTTCAAGGTGTTGTACAAGTTGCATGTGTGATACCTTTTACTGTGTTGCACCTAGTAAATGCAAAGACCATTGACAACATTAATGGCATGGGTTTGAGTCTTGCAGGTGAGGCTTGTGGCTTATGTGTTATGCAAACCTCTCAAATGGCCAGGACTGTCCCTGAATTAAACTTCAGGTCCAAAAAAAGGAAGCCAATCTGGTGGTCCCCAGCCATAAACAAACTCTACAACAGAAGAAAGAAACTGTTGCTAAAAAGAGTAAATTCCCATGATTGGAGGAACTCCCTGGTCAGCCTCAGTAAGAAGCTGAGATCCCTCATAAAATCCTCCAAAGCTAGTTACAAAAACAAAATCACCACTAATTCTAAAGACAACCACAAAGCATTCTATAACTATGTCAAGAATCTCAATGGCAACACTCAGATGTGCTCTGAGTTACAGCACAATGGCACTAAATATACAGAACCAACTAATATTGCCAGCATCATGTCAGATAGGTTCAGTGCTAACCTTACCCCCCCCTCACCCTCTAAAGGGCCCATCTCTATACAGGAAGAATGCAAAGTTCCTATAATCACGGCTGCACAGGTAAAAAACACACTCTCCAAAGCAAAGAACACAGCATCCACAGAGCCTGACAACATCCCAGGCTGCATTCTACATGAACTGCAGAATGAACTGGCACCCCACCTAAGCACCATGTTCAATCATAGCCTCACCTCTGGCTTTGTGCCCACTGAATGGCGCACAGCGATGGTTAACCCACTCCACAAAAGGGGAGCCACCATGGACCCCGGGAACTACCACCCCATTAGCCTAACGAGCCTGGTCTGCAAGGCCATGGAATGTATCATGATGGATTTTATACACAAAGACATTGGTAATCTCTGAACTCTGGATCCCATCCAGTTCGGGTTTGTAAAAGGCAGATCATCTCTCCTAAACCTGATAGACTTCTTTGAAGCAGTCACCAAAGCTGTAGACGAGGGTAAGGTGGTTCACACATCCTATCTAGATCTCGCCAAGGCTTTTGACACCATTCCCCACTCTGGAATTATTGATAAACTCACTAAACTAGGTATAAATCCCTATGTCACAAGATGGGTTGCCAACTGGCTCACTGACAGAACTCCCACTGTGAAAGTAGCAGACTCCAAATATGACTTCAAACCAGTGACAAGTGGAGTACCACAGGGTTCAGTACTGGGTCCTCTCCTGTTTGGTATCTACTTTTCTGAAATACAGGCTAACACAGAAGGTCTTTGGCTAATGAAGTTCACAGATAACTGCAAACTAGGAGCCATAATCGAAACTCCTAATGAAGTGGACATCCTACAAAAGGGCCTCACGGAGACAGATGCCTGGTGTCAAAGCCATGACCTCAAGCTCAATGCCATAAAGTGCATTGTCATCCCCTTTGGTAAAAACTCTGTATCCATGAGCTACCACATAGGTGGTAGTCTACTTAACACTGAAAGTATGATAAGAGACCTTGGGACACAGGTGGACAGTAGTCTCTCCTTTGATAATCACATCACCACAGTAGTCAGGAAATCCTTTTTACATGGCACACCTCATCACAAAAGGTTTCTCATCTAGGAAAAAAGAGGTCATTGTTCCCCTCTACTAGTCACTCATTAGACCCACTAGGACCAATAGCCTAGTACTTACCTATGAACCTATGAATACTATCCATCTTAACCCCTCCAAACACAGTTTATTTTTGGAAAATGGGTGGTGAATTCTCCTTATAGAATACTGGCAGTCATTACAGTTATATACGTCTGTTCCTTCAGAACATGTATAATAACTTAAACTCACATATTCTGACAATGTCATAGATTAATGCTGTTAATATTTTAAATTTGTTCCTGATTGTGCCTGCTTCTGCCAGCAGTTGTCCATGAGTGTGCTGCTATGTGGGTCTTGAATGGTTGTGAGGTATGCTGACATTTCAATCCTATTCAAGCAAGTCATTTTGCAGACCTTCACAACATGCACATACCCCCTATTGCATATACCATCCTTGTTAAATGCTAAATGCCCTCTCCAGTGAGCATGTCAGTGATTTTTATATCACATCCATTCATCTCCATTGACATGTAACCTTGTGTGACATTCACATATATACTATCAATTGTGATGATGTAAATATACTCACACAGGAACTGTAAACAGGATGTATTGTGTTGTCTACATATGTTCTTACTGTTATGCTACTGATTTTTCTTGTTAGTGTACATACATGGACATATCCTATCTTGGTTACATTGCCATATTTTATATGCCCTCTTACTTTTTCTTTATTCCTGCCATTTATGTCTGTAACTATTTTAATCAGCACACTTTCCTAGTCTATTTATGCTTCATTGAATTTGCCCTTGCGGTTCACAGCACAATGTATTATTTCAGTCTGCAAATAATTGTTGTAGTGTAGATTGCACTGAGTATATTTTTCAATAATGTGTTAATACTGCAGTTATTGCAGTATTTTCATCCCTGTTAGTCATTGTGGCTGTCTGTGCAATCTCTCAGAACAGGTTTAACCACAGGCAAATTTGTATACATATTTTTTCTGTGTCCGTGCTCTTCTGCATGGTTTTGTGGCTAGTGATACTGTTGCCATAGCGTGCATTCATGTTAGTGAGATACACAGAGTGCATATGCGATAAGCACTGCTGCTTATCACACAAACAAGCAAACTCCATGTAGGGTTTGCTCAAAGCCTGCACAGAGTTTATTGAATCCCCAGGATAGTGAATCAAACCTCTTATGGATAAGCCTGACAGACTGAAAGGTTACCTAATGAAAATAACACGCATACACCTGACCCCTGGATTTCATGACTTCAGATTTAGTTGCATTAATTAGGTAGTATAGCAGGTGCATCTCATGCTAGAGTGTGGGGTGGGGTGGCAGAAGTTCCCTATGTAAAAAGTAGCAGGTGGATCGCTTAATGAGTCTGTGAGACTATAATAAATGAGCTTTGCACACTGAACATTTGATGTTGAGTCATATTCAATATTCATACCCAGAGCATGCAAAGACACACACACACACACACACACACACACACACACACACACACACACACACACACACACACACACGCGCGCGCGCGCACGCACACACGCACGCACACACACACACACACGCACACACACACACACACACACACACACACACACAGGTTCATAGGTTAAATTGGAGATTACTAGGCTAACGGCCCGACAGCACTTACAAGCCCAGCTATATATATATATATATATATATATATATATATATATATATATATACCGAGTTGCCCCAGTTGTTTGTGGTTAGGTGAGTGAAGTTCATAGAGGTAAGGGTCTATGGTAGTTAGCACAGACATCTTCTGTCCAGTAGGGACATGGGTGCTACCCCAGAGGTGAATTTGTAGTTATCCATCCATTGATCTAGATTGCGTTTGTAGAGGGTCAGGGAGAGGCTCTGTTTTGTGTGAATCAGAAGCTTGTTCCAGAGAAATGGCAGTCTCTGGGAGAGGTATACATCTGTCCAGCATGACCTGTTCATGTTAGAGGCTAGGTTAAGCTACCTGGAGTGAGTGATCCTATTACAGTTTGATTTACAAATGTTTACATTTCTATCAGGGTCAGATCAGAGACTGCCCTGTAAGTCAGGCACAGGTCACCCCTTAGCAACCTGTAGGAGACAGAATATAGTAACAGGACTTTCAGCCTTTCTGCTTAAGACTTGTTTGTTGCACCCTGTAATTTCTTGATGAGAAACATCTGGGGTCTCTGCAATTGTTGCAGGTGTTTGGTGAGGTAGTTGCAAAAGGGAGCATTGTATTCAATTATTGGTCTGATGAGTGTTGAGTATAAAGGAATTATAATGTCCTTAGATCTAGATGCAATGCCTTTACTTACAAGATGTGCCACATAGAAGGATTTTCTTACTCCTGCAGATACGTGGTGGTCAAAGTTCAGATTGCTATCAACCTGAGTACCTAGATCACATAACATTGGGAATATGATCTGGGTACTCAGACACACATGCACACTGATCATACCGCTCAACTGTCCAGACTTTTGCCATATATTTTTTTTGGTCTGCTTCTCATAAATACTGTGATTTTTCCCTCAAATCAGTGAGGACTGAATTCACTAAATGACGACAGACATTTGAGTTTCAGACATTATATCCTTTAGAAAATACATAGTAACACAAAACATTTTTTTTCTAATAACTATCTAAGTTTTTAAGAGCAATATTTAAAAATTGTCCCTATTTTTGGATCTTTGTCCTCCGATTATTTTTGGCTTTGTCTAGATTTCTTGTGCTAAGCAATTGAGAGGTATCACACACACACACACACACACACACACACACACACACACACACACACATACACACACACACACACACACACACACACACACACACACACACACACACACACACACACACACACACACACACACACACACACACACACACACACACACACACACGTGTAATGTTTTTAAAAAAAACTTTACAGTAATACATTCATTACACAATTGTAAAATAAAACCATTCACTTACTAAAAATAAATTCTACTTTTGTTTAGCCTCACTGAGGTATACTGATCCCCTGTGATATACATCATTTTCCTTCATACAGATAAATTCTTAGGATTCATACTGCTTGTTTGCAGCCTAATCCACCATATGTGTGACTAGCACAAAAGCACATCATGCAGGAGACTGAATTAGATGCAGTAGGGCAAAGAAGAAATATGCCTCAAAATCTGAACTTATGCAAACTTTCTGAAAAGTTATAAGGTGTAAGATTTCAAATTTCACCCTGACATTTTTATGTAAATGAACTTTTGCTGTGTGATACTTGTAATACTGGTGTAACATTCAGAGAAGCTGAGATGACAAAAAGAGAATCTAACGTAAAATGTAGTTGAACAAGTAAACATACTATTATATACTTTTTGTATATCCAGCATGTAGAAAATGGCAGAGGTGGAGAAAATCTAAAATATGTAATTATGCTTCTTTATAGAAACAGGTGTTACATAGTCTTGTTTGAGAGGTATCTTACATAAGATAAAGAAATGTTAAAGAGGCCATATATGAGGGAGGTGAAAGACAGCACTCCACATTTTGTTAAATGGGTCTCAAATGGATTATTTTGAAAGAAACAGATGGCTCTAAATATGATAAAAGACATATTCTAGTTTCTTTACTAGATGCCAGATGAGGCCATAGCACATTCGCTTATTTATCTTTGTTTTGTTTATGTGAAAATCTAGCAAGGCAGATGTGGGTCCTATTTTTAGACATGATTTCAGAACCTACATGATAAAAAAATACTCAAAGGAATACAAAAACAGTATGGAGGAAGACATCCTGGGGCAGTTACATGTAGGTCAGCAGCGAAACACATGGTGTAAGAAAGGTATTTCCGAATGAAAGCAGCATGCACACTGCTGAAGCCACACTATAGCAGCCTAACACATTTCCAGCTCCCTAGCTTTTAACTTAACTCTTTTTTTAGGAGTACAGTACACATGCTTGTTTTCTTTGGAATAACATGAAAATCATTTTTGTATTTAAATATGTACTTTATGCTGCATTATGGAAAACTATACTGTACTGTACAGCAAAAGATAAATTAGCAGTATAATGTACAATGACAACTGTCCTGTTTTTTGTAAACAGTGAACTGGATTCAGAAATCAGTACAGCCTAAGAAGTTGAACAATATTAAGGAGCAAAGCAGTATTCTATATAAATTCCAAGAGATGACCAAAGGGCATAAATATGCCATGAATGATTCAGTTGTGAAAATCTAGATCACAGAAAAGTGGCCTTCATATGTGTTGAGAAACGTCATGTCAGACTTGGAAGACAGGCCCAAGTGAATTGTTGTATTTAGAAATATTTGGCATACACCTACATTGGCAATGCTCTGCATCACATCCAAGTGAGAGCTCATTAGGTATATATAACCATGGTGGGGTGGACTTGTGTGCACCCTTTTCTTCTGACCTATGAAATTCAGAGCAGTCATGTATTCATGCTTGTGATCCAGTATTTATGTCTATCACATTAATGAGTGGCGTAGAGTAAGGTATATATCTTGCCGATACAGAAATGTATCTCTGTAAACAATGGCACACACTCTGGAGCATAGCTGCTGGGATATTTACTAGACTAGAATAACAAGAACTGTGTACTTATAGCAGCACCAGACAGTGTGATGTGCAGAAATGTATCAGCCATCACTATTGAATAAAAGTATATTTATCACTGAGGAGGATAATTTCACCCACCCAGATCAGTAACTTTTAGAAGCTGAAAAAGATGCTATAGGACAGTATGATTCGCAAGAAAGTCGGGTGGGATAATGGCAGGCAGACTTTTTGGTGGATTTCAGAACCACTTTTTTTATATAAAGGTAGATGAGAAAAGAGTATAGAATGTCAGCAAAGTGAAGCAAGAACTGTGACTGGAGAGTGGAACAGGAGAGTTCAGATGAGAAATGGTACAGACTAATGGGGGTGGTTGAGGTTGGGTTGAAAAGGGAAGGACACATGCATACATACATACATATAGAAGAGTAGATGGATAGTGAAACTGAGTATTAGCCTATGCAAAAGGTAAGGGATATTTTACAAAAGGATGGAGTGACACCAGGCAGGGGACATGGTTTGGTAATGGATGCAGAAGGATGTTAGACTCACAGGCCAAGTTGTGATACTATAGTATAGCCAGTGTCAATGATCTTTTATTCTCTAGTGGCTCAAATTAGAGGGGACTGCCATTTGAGGCAGCCAACGATGCACTTCAGAAGATACTTAACAGAACTGAGATGTCAGTTCACAGCCTGCTGCACCATATTCTTTACCATCCATTGAAATGATGTTAGATACACAGTAGGTTCACCACATGTTGCTGAGCTATAGCATGTGTTGAAGTTTCTGCTATTGATGGGTCAGGACTGCCTGACTAAGGGGAATATTCTCTATTGTCTAGGGACACAGCCCTGGCTCCATCATTGATCCCAGCATAAGGCCTCTATGGTTGCTGTGGTGAAGCTGGTTGGGTCACAACTACCTTTTCTGGATGATATGGAGAGCAGAAACACAAAAAGAAAGTTGGCATAAGTGTGACAGGCTATGGAATTTAAATGAAATGCAGTGCTGTCTAAATCATGTGCCTGCTTTCTGTGGCAGCCCACCCAACCAAGGTGATGCTGCTCCTGTACTATGAGGTAAAGTTCCACATTAGTGCAATGTTTCAAGTGAAGGTATGCATGCCATATGAGGAAATGTATGGAGATAGACACTTGCAGTATGTTTTGGGTGTTCATATGAAGACAGCAAAAACTTTACTTAGGAAGCAAAATACACGAGAAGACAGGATCTTCTCATACATGTCGAACCTGGAATGTTTAACCACCTTATCCAAGTCATGTCATACTGTGCCTGCCTTAAACAAAAATGCTAATTCTCAATTCCTCCCACAATTCAGATAGAGTTAATCTCTTTGTATTCAAAGAAATGCTTGCTAACTGGAATTAAGTATGAACCATTTCAAAACTCCAGGAAAAATCAGATTCAAAGTTAAATAGCACAATTAAAATAAAACAAACTGCAATAGAACAAAGGTAAAATCCAAAAAAAGCATTGAAATTATAAACCAAGATATCATAGTTGTTCATGTGCACTGCAGGTGACAGGATTAGTAGAGTGGCAGAGAATAGCAGCAGTTTACTTTCCCATCCTGGAGAAGGGCAGCTGTGAATCATTACTTTAGTGACACCTAGTGAAAATAGTAAGTGTTACATCCATGGTGCATATGGTGCACCAGCCTGCTGAAGACATACATCCAAACAGAGGATAATGCATTATAGCCCAGGGAGTAGCACATGTGTAGAGGTACTCACACTTCACCAAGATAGGCAGGGTAGCATGTGTTGAATATGAGAGAACTTTTACAAGGATTATGATCCAGAAATTGTGTACAACTCCACAGAAACTTGCATGCTCCCAACCACCTGCCAACAGGACATCTCTTGGAGGAGAACGGATAGGCCATAGTGTTCTTCCCTAGCCTGGGCATGTCTGTCTCCTAACATGGTAGGGCAAATGGAATGACTGGGTGCTAGGGTCCTATATAAACTAGATTTGGCAAAAATAATCACAAATGCTCAGGGAGCAACTTTCCTTATATCTCACAGAGATTAAATTGTGTCCTGTTCTGCACACCTTAAAGAAAAAAAAAGCTTTGTTTCAGCTCCTCCAACAATTTGGATAGGAAAACTTCCTTTGCAATAAATAAATGCACCACGTTTGTTAAAAGGATTCAAACAATAATTCTTTTAAAACTCTAAGATAAGAAAAAAATTAAAGTAAAGAAATTTTAAAGTAAAACAAACCATATTAAAACAAGAACAAATAAAATAAATAATGTAAGTGCGTAAACTATGGACAAGAACTACAAAAAGGTCATTGAGCAGCTGAAGTTTACAACAGATACAGATTAAACCTTGTTCTGCTCTGATTATCTTAAAAAATGTGACTTCTGAGCTCCTCCCACAATTCCGATAGAATTAGTCTATTTGTAGTCAGACAGAGCAGTACAAATTTTTTCTGACTGGCCCTGACCAATAACTGTTTCATGACTACAAGTAATTTATATTAAGGTAACTCTGCAACAAAAGAAGAGCAAAAGGCAAGGATCAGTGGAAGTATGAAAATGATAAATCAAGAAATTCAAAATGGTCATGGAGCAGTTCAGCTGGCACTGATCATATTGTGCCCTTCCCTCCTTCTCTGATAGAAATTGCTTCTTATCAGTTCCTTCCAAAATGTAGGTAGAGTTAATCCCTTTGCAAAAAATGTAACACAAGTACCTGCTAACTACTCATAACCAAGAATGCTTTTTTAAGTAAAAAAAGGTAAAACAACAAATTCAAAATAAAACAAATGTCAATAAGAAAAGAGCAAAAGGCAAAAAGTACAAGTATGTAAGCTATAGACCAAGAAATCAAAAATAGTCACAAAGTAGTTTCACCAGACAGGTCACATAGGTGTTTCTATCTTATACTGCCTGCCTCCTCCCTTTTCTTAAATCACTCTGTTCCTCTTACACCCAACATTCCATGTTTTCTTAATCCTATTATCTTCTTCTTCATTTCAACTCCTTTCACTTCCTAATTTCCTTTGTCTCATTATGTCTGCTCACACATGGCAATCAACAGAACAGGAACACAAAAGTACTGAGTGGTGCTTATTCACTATTTGCCTTTACCTCTGCCCCCCCCCCCTTTTCCTTCTCTGATATTCTGTCTGTCACTCTCTACCTGACTGTAGCTAGTTAGGTAGCTATTTGTCTATCTATCTATCTATCTATCTATCTATCTATCTATCTATCTATCTATCTATCTATCTATCTAATCTATCTATCTATCTATCTATCTATCTATCTATCTATCTATCTATCTATCTATCTATCTATCTATCCATTTTCTCTCTCTCTCTGGTTGTATAGCAACCTCACAATATGTTGTTTACAATTTTTGAACAGGATGGTCTGAATGAGCCTCTAACCTGCACATCTATGGGTAGCTTGAGATAATATTTATACCAACTAAAGGGAATTTGGTGAAGATACTGGAAAAATTCCTTCTGTTGTAGCTGGAGGAGGACCTTTGTCTGTGATAGATGAGAATAAGGCAAGTAATATGATGGTGGTAATATCGAATCTACTAGATTTTTTTATTTTGCTGGACTACTAGCAGAGAAGTATAATGTTAGGAGCTGCCACCCTATGAAATGAAGCATGGCAGTGACCTATGGTTGATATAGTTGCTATGCTGTGGAGAAGATTTGGCATTAAGGGAGATTATTCAACAGGCAGTCTTTAAAAGGAGTATATGACCAAATCCCCATACTCATGCACTCATCTATTATGAAATCACATAGAAAACAGTGATTACTATTCCAGAGAATGAAAATGCAAAACCTACACTACATACTTTAAATATACAATAGCTATTTTATCCATTGTGAAGCAATTAACTATAAAAAGTAATTTTACATGGGGATTGTAATCTTTTCACCACCAGATGTTTGTAGAACTTAAATGATGGTGTCAGATGGATATCAAATTTTTTTATGGTACTATAACTTCTTTAACAAAACTACATAATAAATTATTTTCCATACGTATTAATATAATATAAGAGCTTAGTCAGTTTCGGAATGCAAATTCCATTTCCATGGATAACATCTGCACAACTGAGTTTTGCTGTGTCTAGTTTTATGATTTTAAAAACAAGAGGTTTCAGCATGTAGTTTGTCTTGCACATTTTGTCCGTTGCCTTATGATACTGACCCTTTGGTTGCTTGAGGGAGAACATAACAAGGTTACAATTAAATAGTTGTCCTGTATCATTTAAATTCCCAGCTGTGCTAGGGTTATTAAGCAAACAGTAAAACTTTTATTTTTTTATTCTTTAAGAAATAATCTACTACTGAGATGGATTTTCTGATTAAGGAAAACTTGTTTTCACCTGCAAAGATGTATGGACTCATCCCATTATGGTCAACATAGCACTGATATACGTTTCACTCAAAAAACAGTGTTTAAACAGTTAAAAGGATGCTGTAAAGGGAACAGGTTTTGTCACATATATGTTCACATGTTAGCACCATAGGCCCCAAAGTGATAGCACAAATTGATATTGGACACCTTTGAGTACATCAGGCAGATGGCAAAAGATTCATAAGAGCTATTCATAAACTTAAAATGTTAAAGCAAAAGTTATTAATTGTGTGTGTTTAATAGCAGATTTGGGCAACTGTGTTTTCTTTAACAATTTGTCTGATTTTGAAAATGTTTTAAACTCTGTGTAGATATTGTAGAAATTAAATAATTCAGTTAATGAGTATCTGTAGGATTCAGACAGATCCACAGCACTTGCATAAAATTGTGATGGTGAGTGCATGAAATTTAAAGACAGCTATGGCCACAATGAGACCTCACTACTGTTATATTCACATATCTATGAATCATCCTTATTCACATTAGCACTGACAGACTTGATAATGGTGGTGCATTCCCTGGACAGTCATGCATTATGTCCTGCAAAGGCACCCCATACACTCAGTCACACACACACACACACACGCACACACGCACACAGGCACACAGACACACACACACACACACACACACACACACACACACACACACACACACACACACACGCGCACATGCGCACACACACACACACACACACACACACACACACACACACACACACACACACACACACACGCACTATACCTGCAACTCACCTGCACTTTGAGTATTTCCATAAGAGAGAATATGTGACTGCAGCCATATGATGGCATTCCCTTTTTCCTCCAACAGTGGGAAATTGCAAATTAATGTAAGCATTCTGTGAAACACATCATGTAAAGGTAGCTGTATATTGTTTCATTTACCTTAGAAAGACTGACTATGGTAAATTTCAGTTTTCTGTACTCTCCATTTTCTTTTCAAAACAGGTTTATTGTTTTAACATACAAGAGAAATATCATAACAATTTTATACAAGTAATTAAAATAGATATGATTATAAAATTCAACAAAACAACTAAAGTATTTACAAAGACATCCACTACAATCAGATCAATAAATTAAACTAAAATACCATGCTATTGAAATTAGGATTTTTTTAACAAATTTTGTAAATTATCCCATACAATATAATAAGATGTTTTTCTAGTTGTTCTTGACCTAATTGTGTTTATTTCCATATGGCACACTATATTCATAACATTTTTAAATTCATTGAACGAAGGAGGTGTATCTGAAATCTAATTTCTGGTTATTATTTTCCTAGCCATTGCTAGAATAGACCATAACAAGGGAAGCTTAACCTTTTTAACACTTTGAGGTACAGGTGTGTTGAATAATATAAGAGATTTAGAAATAATGAAATTATCTGTAAAAAGAGCCTGCAAACATTCATTAATTGACTTCCAGTATTCTTTCAATTTTATACAGTCATAAAACATATGAGCCCAGTCAGCATTAATTTCTACATTACATCTCTTACATAGATTATCTTTATTATTTATTTTATTCATCATCAAAGGTGTATAAAAAGATCTATGTAAAAATTTCCATGTATAAAGTCTCCAGACAATGGAAGATGTAGTTCTATAGGCAGATTCCAATATATATTGTTTATCTTGTTGATTTGGTGGGTCCCCATTAATAGAAGTGAAATAATTCCAGTATGTATCTACACTGTAAAAGTTTCTTGTCTGATAAATTTATGTATGTATGAAAGTTTACCTTTATCAGAAACTTTATGTTGTAAATTTAATATCAAGTAATCAATCAGTGTTGGAACAGATTCTTTAACTGTTATAGACATTAGATCTATTCTATCAATGAGATGTTGTCTAAAGGTCTGAACCTCTAACCAGCAAGTTTCTCTTAGATCAAATTCTTGTTTTAAGAAATCTAGATTTTTAACTTTATTATCAGATATCAACTGATACCAGTACTTTAGATCATTATCTATAGCTAAATGAGTTCCTTCAGAAGTAGATGATAAAAGCATACCCTGAGTATACATTATAGGGAATATAATAAAATTCCATTCCCTATACTTAGGGTGCATGAATATAAAGTTACAATAGCTAATAATAATATTTAATGGGTAACAAACCATATGTTTAGGTGTAATAGGTGAAGTACAAAATTCCTTTAGTAACCATAACATGGAGTTATTTACAATCATATTTTTATGTGTTAAGGAGATTTTCATGAAGTGCATACTAATTAGCTCCCAATAATCTTTCCATTTTGTGACATATGACTGATCTATTAATAAAGTAATAACTTTTACAATAGAAGAGATAGTATATAAATTAAAGTCTGGAAAAGAAATACCCCCTTGAGACCAGCAATTAGTATGTTTCCTTAATGCAATCCTAGGTCTATTAGGTGCCCATAGGAAATTTAACATTAATGTATAAAGTTTCTTGATAATTATTTTTGTAGGTGGAAGTATTATTGATTGTATTAAGTATAAAATCTTGGGGAATATTATCATTTTAATAAGTGTAAGTCTCTCCTCCATAGTAAAAAACATATTATTCCAGGTATTAAAAAGAATTTGTATATTAAGAAAACAGGTATTATAATTATTATATATAATAGATTTAATATCTTTAGATAGTATTATACCTAAATAAGTTATCTGACCTGAATTGGGCACATATTTAGTAAAATCACTAATGAGAATATTTTTTCGTGTATATATAGATAGTATTTTAGTTTTTTCTTCATTGAATATTAAACCAGAAATACTTTTAAAATTCATCATTTTATCAAATAGAGACTGCATAGAAGAATTAGATCCTGCTGATGTAATTAGAACATCATCTGCAAAAAGTTGAATTTTGGATGTTGTATTTTCATCTATTTCAAAACCCTTTATGTCAGTACTGTTTCTGATCAAATTAGCCCAAGGCTCCATTACTAAAGTGAATAATAGTGGAGAAAGTGGACATCCTTGTTTTGTACCTTTAAAAATGGGTATTTTTTGTGAAACATATGTTCCTACCTTAATATAAGCCAATGTTCCTTTGTATAACTTGAAGTGAAGCTAGTGTTGGCTGAATTTTGTTATTTGCTAGTAATTACAGGTGTGGGGGTAGCCACATTCTTTGATTTCCTGTCCTTGCATATTTAAACTGGTGCATGTGAAATAATTCCTGCTTTACAACTTCAGCTTGGCCAGCTAAGAACTTGGTTATATTCAACTGGACGTATAAGAGAATTTAAGTACCTTTATCTGCACTTTTTTTTTAAAAATACAGTATTATACAGTATTTAATTTGATTTAAACTGTGTATGAAGGAGTGTTGAAGGAATTTTTAACTGAAGTTATTCTGCTCTTCAGTAACTTGAAGTGAAGCTAGTGTTGGCTGAATTTTGTTATTTGCTAGTAATTACAGGTGTGGGGTAGCCACATTCTTTGATTTCCTGTCCTTGCATATTTAAACTGGTGCATGTGAAATAATTCCTGCTTTACAACTTCAGCTTGGCCAGCTAAGAACTTGGTTATATTCAACTGGACGTATAAGAGAATTTAAGTACCTATATCTGCACTTTTTAAAAAAATACAGTATTATACAGTATTTAATTTGATTTAAACTGTGTATGAAGGAGTGTTGAAGGAATTTTTAACTGAAGTTATTCTGCTCTTCAGTAACTTGAAGTGAAGCTAGTGTTGGCTGAATTTTGTTATTTGCTAGTAATTACAGGTGTGGGGGTAGCCACATTCTTTGATTTCCTGTCCTTGCATATTTAAACTGGTGCATGTGAAATAATTCCTGCTTTACAACTTCAGCTTGGCCAGCTAAGAACTTGGTTATATTCAACTGGACGTATAAGAGAATTTAAGTACCTATATCTGCACTTTTTTTTTTAAAAAAAATACAGTATTATACAGTATTTAATTTGATTTAAACTGTGTATGAAGGAGTGTTGAAGGAATTTTTAACTGAAGTTATTCTGCTCTTCAGTAACTTGAAGTGAAGCTAGTGTTGGCTGAATTTTGTTATTTGCTAGTAATTACAGGTGTGGGGTAGCCACATTCTTTGATTTCCTGTCCTTGCATATTTAAACTGGTGCATGTGAAATAATTCCTGCTTTACAACTTCAGCTTGGCCAGCTAAGAACTTGGTTATATTCAACTGGACGTATAAGAGAATTTAAGTACCTATATCTGCACTTTTTTAAAAAAAAAATACAGTATTATACAGTATTTAATTTGATTTAAACTGTGTATGAAGGAGTGTTGAAGGAATTTTTAACTGAAGTTATTCTGCTCTTCAGTAACTTGAAGTGAAGCTAGTGTTGGCTGAATTTTGTTATTTGCTAGTAATTACAGGTGTGGGGGTAGCCACATTCTTTGATTTCCTGTCCTTGCATATTTAAACTGGTGCATGTGAAATAATTCCTGCTTTACAACTTCAGCTTGGCCAGCTAAGAACTTGGTTATATTCAACTGGACGTATAAGAGAATTTAAGTACCTATATCTGCACTTTTTAAAAAAAAATACAGTATTATACAGTATTTAATTTGATTTAAACTGTGTATGAAGGAGTGTTGAAGGAATTTTTAACTGAAGTTATTCTGCTCTTCAGTAACTTGAAGTGAAGCTAGTGTTGGCTGAATTTTGTTATTTGCTAGTAATTACAGGTGTGGGGTAGCCACATTCTTTGATTTCCTGTCCTTGCATATTTAAACTGGTGCATGTGAAATAATTCCTGCTTTACAACTTCAGCTTGGCCAGCTAAGAACTTGGTTATATTCAACTGGACGTATAAGAGAATTTAAGTACCTATATCTGCACTTTTTAAAAAAAAATACAGTATTATACAGTATTTAATTTGATTTAAACTGTGTATGAAGGAGTGTTGAAGGAATTTTTAACTGAAGTTATTCTGCTCTTCAGTAACTTGAAGTGAAGCTAGTGTTGGCTGAATTTTGTTATTTGCTAGTAATTACAGGTGTGGGGGTAGCCACATTCTTTGATTTCCTGTCCTTGCATATTTAAACTGGTGCATGTGAAATAATTCCTGCTTTACAACTTCAGCTTGGCCAGCTAAGAACTTGGTTATATTCAACTGGACGTATAAGAGAATTTAAGTACCTATATCTGCACTTTTTAAAAAAAAAATACAGTATTATACAGTATTTAATTTGATTTAAACTGTGTATGAAGGAGTGTTGAAGGAATTTTTAACTGAAGTTATTCTGCTCTTCAGTAACTTGAAGTGAAGCTAGTGTTGGCTGAATTTTGTTATTTGCTAGTAATTACAGGTGTGGGGGTAGCCACATTCTTTGATTTCCTGTCCTTGCATATTTAAACTGGTGCATGTGAAATAATTCCTGCTTTACAACTTCAGCTTGGCCAGCTAAGAACTTGGTTATATTCAACTGGACGTATAAGAGAATTTAAGTACCTATATCTGCACTTTTTAAAAAAAAATACAGTATTATACAGTATTTAATTTGATTTAAACTGTGTATGAAGGAGTGTTGAAGGAATTTTTAACTGAAGTTATTCTGCTCTTCAGTAACTTGAAGTGAAGCTAGTGTTGGCTGAATTTTGTTATTTGCTAGTAATTACAGGTGTGGGGTAGCCACATTCTTTGATTTCCTGTCCTTGCATATTTAAACTGGTGCATGTGAAATAATTCCTGCTTTACAACTTCAGCTTGGCCAGCTAAGAACTTGGTTATATTCAACTGGACGTATAAGAGAATTTAAGTACCTATATCTGCACTTTTAAAAAAAAAAATACAGTATTATACAGTATTTAATTTGATTTAAACTGTGTATGAAGGAGTGTTGAAGGAATTTTTAACTGAAGTTATTCTGCTCTTCAGTAACTTGAAGTGAAGCTAGTGTTGGCTGAATTTTGTTATTTGCTAGTAATTACAGGTGTGGGGGTAGCCACATTCTTTGATTTCCTGTCCTTGCATATTTAAACTGGTGCATGTGAAATAATTCCTGCTTTACAACTTCAGCTTGGCCAGCTAAGAACTTGGTTATATTCAACTGGACGTATAAGAGAATTTAAGTACCTATATCTGCACTTTTAAAAAAAAAATACAGTATTATACAGTATTTAATTTGATTTAAACTGTGTATGAAGGAGTGTTGAAGGAATTTTTAACTGAAGTTATTCTGCTCTTCAGTAACTTGAAGTGAAGCTAGTGTTGGCTGAATTTTGTTATTTGCTAGTAATTACAGGTGTGGGGGTAGCCACATTCTTTGATTTCCTGTCCTTGCATATTTAAACTGGTGCATGTGAAATAATTCCTGCTTTACAACTTCAGCTTGGCCAGCTAAGAACTTGGTTATATTCAACTGGACGTATAAGAGAATTTAAGTACCTATATCTGCACTTTTTAAAAAAAAATACAGTATTATACAGTATTTAATTTGATTTAAACTGTGTATGAAGGAGTGTTGAAGGAATTTTTAACTGAAGTTATTCTGCTCTTCAGTAACTTGAAGTGAAGCTAGTGTTGGCTGAATTTTGTTATTTGCTAGTAATTACAGGTGTGGGGTAGCCACATTCTTTGATTTCCTGTCCTTGCATATTTAAACTGGTGCATGTGAAATAATTCCTGCTTTACAACTTCAGCTTGGCCAGCTAAGAACTTGGTTATATTCAACTGGACGTATAAGAGAATTTAAGTACCTATATCTGCACTTTTTAAAAAAATACAGTATTATACAGTATTTAATTTGATTTAAACTGTGTATGAAGGAGTGTTGAAGGAATTTTTAACTGAAGTTATTCTGCTCTTCAGTAACTTGAAGTGAAGCTAGTGTTGGCTGAATTTTGTTATTTGCTAGTAATTACAGGTGTGGGGGTAGCCACATTCTTTGATTTCCTGTCCTTGCATATTTAAACTGGTGCATGTGAAATAATTCCTGCTTTACAACTTCAGCTTGGCCAGCTAAGAACTTGGTTATATTCAACTGGACGTATAAGAGAATTTAAGTACCTATATCTGCACTTTTTAAAAAAAATACAGTATTATACAGTATTTAATTTGATTTAAACTGTGTATGAAGGAGTGTTGAAGGAATTTTTAACTGAAGTTATTCTGCTCTTCAGTAACTTGAAGTGAAGCTAGTGTTGGCTGAATTTTGTTATTTGCTAGTAATTACAGGTGTGGGGGTAGCCACATTCTTTGATTTCCTGTCCTTGCATATTTAAACTGGTGCATGTGAAATAATTCCTGCTTTACAACTTCAGCTTGGCCAGCTAAGAACTTGGTTATATTCAACTGGACGTATAAGAGAATTTAAGTACCTATATCTGCACTTTTTTAAAAAAAAATACAGTATTATACAGTATTTAATTTGATTTAAACTGTGTATGAAGGAGTGTTGAAGGAATTTTTAACTGAAGTTATTCTGCTCTTCAGTAACTTGAAGTGAAGCTAGTGTTGGCTGAATTTTGTTATTTGCTAGTAATTACAGGTGTGGGGTAGCCACATTCTTTGATTTCCTGTCCTTGCATATTTAAACTGGTGCATGTGAAATAATTCCTGCTTTACAACTTCAGCTTGGCCAGCTAAGAACTTGGTTATATTCAACTGGACGTATAAGAGAATTTAAGTACCTATATCTGCACTTTTTAAAAAAAAATACAGTATTATACAGTATTTAATTTGATTTAAACTGTGTATGAAGGAGTGTTGAAGGAATTTTTAACTGAAGTTATTCTGCTCTTCAGTAACTTGAAGTGAAGCTAGTGTTGGCTGAATTTTGTTATTTGCTAGTAATTACAGGTGTGGGGGTAGCCACATTCTTTGATTTCCTGTCCTTGCATATTTAAACTGGTGCATGTGAAATAATTCCTGCTTTACAACTTCAGCTTGGCCAGCTAAGAACTTGGTTATATTCAACTGGACATATAAGAGAATTTAAGTAGCTATATCTGCACTTTTAAAAAAAAAAAATACAGCATTATACAGTATTTAATTTGATTTAAACTGTGTATGAAGGAGTGTTGAAGGAATTTTTAACTGAAGTCATTCTGCTCTTCAGTTATTTCCACCCACCCGCCCTGTTTTTGTTTTGGTGTTAATCTTGTGGCATTGAAACTGCCCACCCCTCAGCCTGCCTCTGGGCCCATCTCATTTGCTCACTCAACTGAGTGCAGTGAGATCATATTCTGATTTCAGGCACTCCTACTGTGTACAAAGAGAGCATCTGGGAAATAGAAAAAAAAAATTAAGCTTATTTCCTGCCTTTCTTGTTAAGTGGTACAGACTATTTGTAGGCTTCTGAGCCCCCAAGCCCTTCTGTGTTTGAGGGAAGCCTTCTAGCTTGTTTTTTTTCTTATAACTAGCCAGTTTTCTAGTTTCAGCACTCAAATCTGTTTCTTTGATTTCAGCACTTGTTCAGAAAAAAAAAAAAAAAAAAAATTCATCTGCTTTTACTGTACTTGTGTTTTTACCTACTTCTTTTTACTTTTGCAGCATCTTAAAATACTCGATTGTATTTATTACTGCTTGGTGTAACTCATTCTAAGCCTTTTGGTTTAAACACTTGGGCTTCGGACCAGTTAGTTGTTTTGCACTGAGAGGGTTTGTGGTCTGCACTGTTGTGGCAGAACAGGTAGCTTACATCCTTCTAGGTTGAGAACTGCTGATTGAGGGCTCAGTGTCTGTTATTCTAAAAGTGTATTAATTCTGGTTTAAGCACTTGGGCTTTCAAGCCAGTTATTTTACATTAAGAGGGTTCGTGGTCTGCACTCTTGTGGGAGGAGAGGCTGGACTCTGCCCTTCTGAGCTGGGAATTTCTGGTTAAAGGCTTATAGTGCATGCATATGTGAACTGTTTCTTACTGAAGTTGGTGTGCCTTGTTTGCTGTGGCATAGACTGGATTCGGGCCTGCTGGATCTAGCTTTGTTTGTGTAACTTGAGCACTAATCCAGACATTCTCTAAAGTATTCAATGGTATTTATTACTGCTTGGTTGTAACTTGATTAAAGTGTAGCTATCATTCAAGTCTTTTGGATTAAGCACTTGGGCTTCAGACCAGTTGTTTTACATTAGGAAGGTTTGTGGCAAGCACTGTGGTGGCAGGACAGGTAGCTTTCATCCTTCTAAGTTGGGAACTGCTGATTGAGAGCCCAGTGTCCAAGTGTATTAGTTCTGGTTTAGGCACTTGGGCTTCAGGCCAGTTATTTTACATTAAGAAGGTTCGTGGTCTGCACTCTTGTGGGAGAAGAGGCTGGACTCTGCCCTTCTGAGCTGGGAATTTCTGGTTAAAGATTTATAGTGCCTGAATATTTGAACTGTATCTTACTGAAATTGGTTCACCTTGTTTGCTCTAGCATAGACTAGATCCAGGCCTGCTGAATCTAGCTTTGTTTATATGCTTGTGCTTTGTTTGCTTGTTATTTCCCTGGAAGCTAATTCCACCTAATACGCAACTTCTCAGCGCTTCTGTGGATCACTAGTGATATCTGCATTGCTTACTGTACTTATTTCCTTGTTTCACTTGAAAGAAAGTTACTGTTTGTCGTTTTTGCATTTAGTTACTTGTAACACATTGCACTCAAGTTACCTGGCACTTGCTCACTAAAGCAATTATATAAGTCAGCATTAAAAATTAAAAGCACTACACCCTCACTCCCCACTGGCCCTTGTTTTCAATTAAGGATTTCCCAATATTATTCTAGCATGTCCAAAGGTCAGTTGTCAATCTCCTCTCCGGTCCAGCTGGTGAATCTGGGAATCTTGAGGCAATGTTATAACTGCCTCATGTACACAGACAACCCTCTCTTCCTCCCACATAACACAAATACTTGAGAGATGCAGCTATTTAGCCAAACTGGAGGCTGAGCTCTCTCAACTCAGGACTGGCAAGACCAGACAGGAGGAGAAGGCAACTACACACACCACAAAACCAGCCTCACATAATGCTACCACTCCACTGAATCAAACACATAAACACACAAAGACATACTGGAGGCTCTGAGTAAAATTTACCTAAACAGCAGAGGCCTCCAAAGCAGACACCCAAACAACTGCTACCTCAAGACACCCCACAAGCAACACATAAACCACAAAAGCAGTGTGCAAAGCAGTCACAGCCCTTAAGGCCAAATACAACATCAAACATACTTGTCATAGGTGACTCCATAGTCAGACACACTGACGTCCCACTCACCAGGCTGAACAAGGAGAGGGTCACAGTAAGCTGCCTATCGGGCTAGAATCCACCACATAACACAAGCACTCGGGTCACTCCACGGCAAGTACAAATATGACACAGTCATTGTCCATGCTGGTGTGAACGACCTGAGACGTACCTCCCTGGACTACATGAAAAGAGACATAGAGGAGCTCTCTGATTATGTAGCCCAGGCAGGTATGACCCTAACCCTGAGCAGTATCCTTCCTTCACCAAGAATGATGCCACAATATAGAGACAAGATGATCAGCTTTAACAATTGGCTTAATGTCTGGTGTCATTCAAAGGGGATTCAGTGTCTGTCTGCCTGGGATGACATGCTTGACAAGCCACGCTGCTACGCAAGGGACGGCTTGCACCTGTCACCCCTGGGATTCCGGATATTGGCTAAGGCTCTTGCCACCCCCATAGTGCCTATTTTAGGCAAGGCTCAAATTCTAAACCTACCACCCTAGAAAACAAAAATGGGAAGAAACTGAGGGTAATGCTGCTCAATGCCAGAAGTCTAAATCTCAAAATGCACGCACTCAAGGCCCTTCTCAGTATGGAGAACATCGATGTCTGTGCTGTAACTGAAACCTGGTTCAAGGCTTCTGAGAGCACCCCGGCACTATTAGGTTTTACCTCATATCATGCGTTCCGCCCCAAAACCCGGACCACACCACAAAAGGAGGGGTGTATCCATATTCATAAAGGATACCCACACCTCCAGGTTGGTGGCAACGCACAAAGCTTCGGAAACCATCCAGGTGCAACTAACCATAGGCAAAACTGCTCTACAAATTGTAGCATGCTACAGGCCACCCTCTCAAACTCAGGAACCCCACACAGCCTTCCTGAAGACACTGGAGGGTATAAATGTATCTCCAAACACCATCATATTGGGTGACTTCAACTACCCGAATATAGACTGGGAACATTACTCAAGCCCTAACTTTCTAGCCCAACGGTTCCTGGAGTTCATAAATTCAAATGCCATGGAACAGCTAGTCACTGTTCCCACGAGAGGAGAAAATATACTAGATCTCATTGTCACAAACATGGGGACAAAATGCTCCACACTGGAAGTATATCCCTCATTGGTGAGATCTGATCATAAACTAATCTCACTGGAAATCCACATCCCTCCCCCACCCCAAACAAAAGACCATAGTGAAGAACTTCTCTAAAGCAAACTTCACACTACTCAAGACTGGTGTGGTATCCTTCAAGGCCCCTGAGCCAGAGGAAACCACAACCCAAGCTGCGGAAGCCCTTACAAATGCCTTCTATGAACACCTCCAGGACTGCATGGATCAGGCAATCCCAAATAAAACCAAGACTCTTTCCACAAAGGGCAAACGTCCAGTCTGGTGGACCCCAGCCATTAACAAACTTTACAATAAGAGGAGAAAGCTATTACATGATAGAACAAAATCCATAAAAGGGAAGTCACCCCTAATCATTATTAGTAAAAAATTACGAGCACTCATAAAATCAACTAAGGCCAATTTTGAGAGAAATATTGCCATGGATTCAAAGGACAATCATAAGGCCTTTTTCAGCTATGTTAGGAACCTGGGTGGAAACTCCCAGATATGCTCAGAATTAGTCCAAAATGATACAAAAATCACTGAACCCACAGACATTGCCAACATACTGGCAGACAGGTTCAGTGCAAACTTCACCCCTCCCTCCTCCCCTAAAGGAGAGATAACTATCCCAGCCGAGTGTAGCCTCCCGGACATCTCAAATGCGCAGGTGAAAGCTGCTCTCTCTAAAGCTAAAAACACAGCATCAATGGGACCGGATGGTGTCCCCGGCTGTGTGCTACACGAGCTAAATGAGGAATTAACCCCGCACATAAGGCAGCTGTTTAATCTCAGCCTTACCACAGGATACATGCCCAAGGAGTGGCGTATGGCAACTGTGGTCCCACTCCACAAAGGCGGCCTCTATGGACCCTGGTAATTACCGCCCATAAGCTTAACAAGTCTAGTCTGCAAAGCTATGGAGAGGATCATAATGGAGCTCATAAACAAAGATATAGGGGACTTGCAGACATTGGACCCGACCCAGTTTGGCTTTGTCAAGGGAAGATCATGCCTTTTGAACTTGGTCGACTTCTTCGAAACAGTCACCAAGGCCATTGATGAGGGAAAGGCAGTCCATACAGCCTACCTTGACCTTGCAAAGGCTTTCGACACAATACCCCACTCGGGTATTGTAGAAAAACTTACCAGCTTAAATGTAAACCCATATGTCACAAGATGGGTTGCAAACTGGCTTAAGGACAGAACCCACAGGGTTAGAGTTGCTGGCGCTGTGTCAGACTCCAAGCCGGTCGCAAGTGGTGTCCCTCAGGGCTCGGTCCTTGGCCCTCTATTGTTTGGCATCTACTTCTCAGAAGTACAGGCCAGCATGGGAGGACTTTGGCTGACAAAGTTTGCAGACGACTGCAAACTGGGCGCCATAGTGGAAAGTGCATCGGACACGGATATCCTTCAGAAGGGACTCACGGAAACAGATAGCTGGTGCCAGAGCCACGGCCTGAAGTTAAACGCCAAAAAATGTATAGTCATACCCTTCGGGAAAAACAAGGTAACCCCAAGCTACTATATAGGTGGCAATCCACTAAGCACAGAAGAGGTTATCAGGGACCTGGGGACCCAGGTTGACAGTGGCCTTTCTTTTGAGACTCACATTGCTAAAGTGGTTAGAAAGACCTTCTACATTGCCCACCTGATCATGAAGGGATTCACATCCAGATCTAGTGAGGTCATTGTTCCCTTGTACTCTTCACTTATCAGACCAATGATCGAGTACAATGCCCCATTCGGGATGTATCTCACCCGACATCTGCAGCAATTGGAGAGACCCCAAAAGTTCCTCACCAAAAGGATAAAGGGACTCCAAAATCTGTCATATGCTGCCAGATTGAAGAAACTCCAGCTCTATTCAGTCGCATACCATCTGCTCAGAGGTGACATGTGCCTGACATACAAGGCCATGTCCAACCCAGAATTAATGGACATGCTCCACCTCAAAAATCCAAATCCACCAAAACCACTAGAGCAAGCGACTTAAACCTTAGCACGGATATAAATAGGACGTGCTGGAGGGATAGATTTATCACTCAGAGACTCCCTATGCTGTGGAATAAAATCCTGGTCCATGTGAGGCAGAGCACCTCGCTGACTCTGTTCAAGAGAAATCTAGACCTGTGGATGGGAGATCGTAGGTTTACCCCGGGAATCATCTCTGTGTCACTGCTGGACAGAGGCACAACAAACTAATGGGCACAGTATTTTTTCATATAAGGGGTGGCGTAAGCCACAAAAATTTGGGCTAGGCTTATAAATGCCTTAAGGCAGATAGCCTAGTATAAACCTATGAACCTATGAACCTATAAATGCTCAATTAGATTTACAAATGCATCTGAGAAGTTTGTGCACTTCAGTAAGGTAAACAGATAGTCCCAACTTACTGAATCAAATGCTGAACTTATATCAAGACTAATACGTGTTAAATCTTTCTTTTTCCTATTTGCAAAATCAATTAATGTTAAAGTTCTTCTTATATTATCAAAAGTATTTCTATTTACAATGAAGCCTGTCTGATCTATATCTATAATGCCGGGGATGATTGTCTTCAATCTATCAGCAAAAATACTCATAAACATTTTATAATCAACATTAAGTAATGAGATGTGCCGATATGAAGTACATCTAGTTGGATCTTTATTAGGTTTTAAAATTGGCAAAATAAATGTATATTGCCAAGATGGGGGGTTATTAACTCAGTTTGGGCCAAAATCAAAACCTTATGTTTTAGTGAATATGTACTTTTAGAAAGGATTTTATATATCTCTGGTATAATACCATCATTACCCGGTGCTTTGTTTGATTTAAGCTTATTTATTTGTGTAATAACCTCTGTATATGAAATACTTTTGTCCAATAGTTTAATCTGTTGTTTATTAAGCTTTTTATTCATGTTTGTGGTTATAAACTCCTTTATTTTATCTTTAGGTTCCATGTTAATGTTATTATGGTTAATTTTATGAAAGTGATTTCTAAATTCATCTAGTATTTCTGGTATACTAGAAACATTCTTCTTTTTCCTTAGAGAAAAGATTTCTTTGATATGGTTTTGTTTATTCAACCTTTTTGTTTTATTTTTAAGTCTATGTAAGTATTTGGAGCTTATTGAATAAGACAAAAACTTGTATTTCTCTAAAGTTATTTTAACTTTATGAGTTAAAATTTCTTTGTATTTCTCATTTAGTTTGTTTATTTCTTCAATAACTTTCTTGTCCATAATATTTTCTTTATTATTATGTTTATAAAAGTCTAATTTACTTTGAATATCTAACAATTCCTTATCCCAAGATTTCTTTTTATTATTATACCATCTGATACTTTGTCCATATAGATATGATTTTAAGGCATCCCAAACATAGACAATGGAGACTTCAGGAATATTATTTATGTCTAAAAATGTTTTACTTCTGAAAGTATATATTCTTTATAGTCTTTTAGTTGAGTTAAGTATGCTGGTATCCTTTTGATCTGAACATTCTGAGTATTTTTTATCATGAATTCAAAAACAATTGAATTATGATCAGATATAGGACATGAAATGATTTTGGAATTAATTAAATCTGTTACCATCTGGTTAGAAATAAAGACCCTATCTATTTTTGAATAAGTTTTGTATCTGTTAGAAAAAAAGGTGTATGGTAATGATTTTGAATCTATCTGTTTATTAATATCATTCAAATGATAAGAATTAGCAAAATCATTTAAATGTTTTGCATTAGATGTAATTCTTCTTTTTCCTATAGTGGTAGTATCACTTTCATGTAGTATACAATTAAAGTCACCAGCTAAATTAATATCTCCTATAGAGAATGATATGATCTTATCAAGATGATGTTTCACTGTATTAATACCAATTCCAGGTATCCAATATACATTAATTAAAGTGTAAGTCTTCCCATTAATTTGTATTGTAACCATACAAAACATTCCTTTGTCATCCTGATAAGACTTAATGGTTTTAGGAATGGGCATACTTTTATTCCATAAAATAGCCACTCCTCTTTTTCTGAGTGTGCTCTGAACTAACCAATACTGTATATTTGTTTGTGGCTAGTTTATCAATATCTTTTTTCAAGAGATGGGTTTCTTGCAGGAAGACTAAGTTGGCCTTATGTAAATTAATGTATCTTATTAGGCTTGCCCTTTTACACGGATTATTCAATCCATTAATGTTTAAAGAAATTCCTTTTAAAGATGTCATTTGGCATTTTTAAAACTTAAGAATCTTATGATCAAAATAACAAATAACAACATAAGTAATGTTACATCTCCTCCTTTAGGTGTACCTTTAAATATAGCTGTATTTATTGAATCTTTTATGGGATTTTGTATAGGATTCAATTTTGTTTGTAGTGACAATGAGTGTACAAAATATATTGTGGATGTCAAAACTATATACATATAACAATGAACAAGTGAAAATAATGTAAGGATTAAACCTTGCATCCAGCCTGGAGTTAAAAACTCCAACTTAGAGTAGTATTTACCACTCAAGTTAACCCCCTACCCTAAGCAGCAGTACCTCAGCTACCACCTTATCAATTTAATACTGGTTATATTTAACTTAAATTAACAGCTTTCAATTCAATTATCTAGCAAGACAAGACTACACATTTGATAAAATAGCATCATATAAACTAAAATAAACTTTTTTTTTTTAACTATTCATACTACTATATACATCTATGTAATATAATACACTTGTATTCAAATAGCATTCAAATAATCTTGATATTAGGAACCAAGAGGAGAGAGAGAGAAATAAAAGACGTGGAAGAGGGAGAGAGAGTGAAAGAAAGAGAGAGAGAGAGAGAGAGAAAAAAAAAAAAAGAAAAAAAAAAAGGAAGGAAGGCATATTTACATATTAATTTATTCAAAGTAAGTAAAAATAAGTTCTAACATACATTTAAATCAAAAACTTTGGCTAATATGGTTCAGACATTACATATATTAAGATGCATCTATTTTCTGTCATGTAAATGCAGTCAACAGCTTCCAAAAAAAAACCTTGAATTGCTTGTATATGAGCATTTTACTCATACTCATTATTGTCAATAGAATAAAATATTATATTTATAGAAATTGTTATAAATCATACTGCATGGTTATGCAAATTCTCAGAAACACTTGCATTATTGTAAAAAAAAACGCCATCTGTATTTTGTATGTCTATACTACTGCTTTAAAATATATCACATGACAATTCCTTCCAGAATAGAGTTATAAAGTTATTTATGCTTGTCAATCAGATGAATTAAATGAGTTATAGTAATGTATATGTTTGGAACATAAGTTTTAACACAGATTAGTATGCTGCAGTCAAGTAGATTATCAAAAACACTTAAATAAATGTTTCATTTTCTATGCCTTCTAAAATAAGACATTTACTTACTACAAGAAACTGCATCATTTAAAATCATTATAACTGACATATTTTATGAATTATAACATAGATATTTAAGTAATTATATAAAATAACTCACATTTAAATGTTAAAGAGTTCATTTTCCTTCACATAGTCGCATTTGCATCAGTTCTACTTCCTGGTAGAGTGTTCTTCCTGAATCTGTGATGTGTCAGTGTGATATCTGGGTGAAAGGTCAAATTGACTGCTTTCAGCTTCTCTGTGAGAATTCTGAGAGTTGAAGCTTTTAAAACAACTCGAGGACACTGTTCATGAGGTAGCCCACATCCCAGATTGTCTCCCTTAACAGTTTGGTGGGAAACTTGTTAAAAACTAGTGACAAACATTCATTTAGCAGTGTAAATGCATCTAAACATGACAAAACCTTCGCAATGTATTTTACAGGTTATTACAGCCTCTATGTAAGTGAAATTAAGCCCAAAGTTATTAATAAGTAATAAAACTCAATATTTTTGTCCCAATTCAATTTTTATGCAAATCTTATTATTTACTGTGTCTATATGATCAAAAGCATTTCTATATATTAATATGAGAAAAAAATAAAGAGAAAGAATGAAGAAAAGAAAAAGAGAGTAGAAAATAAAAGAGTGTAAAGCAGAAATAAAAAAAAATGTAAGAGAAAGCTATAAGAAGTATATACAGTGGAATATTACTTACTGTTTATATTAATAGAGTTACAAATAAAACATATTATTTACTATTATTTAGTTCTAATTATTATTAGTTAAAGCATGACAGATTATTTACAAACAAGCATAAGCAGTATAATCAAGAAAGTATAATTAGGAATAGCATTTGAACAACATATAAACTTTTTACAAGGAATAAATATGTTATTATTCCATTTATCATATTTTCATTACTCTTCTCTCCCTGACCTCCCCCACCATTTACCCACTACATAATCTAAATAGAATGTCATTGTTTAAACAAAGAAAAGAAGAAAAGGAGAAAAAAAAGAAAAACAAATGTATCAAATTACTGACCTTACTTCTCTTTTTCAGAAAGAGAAACAAATTGAATAATAGCTTGTTATTAGTTCCTCAGATATTTTGACTGGTTATGAAACAAAACATTTCTTTGCACACAGAGAATAACTTTGATTAAATCTTTTTCAGAATATTTGTGGCTTTCTGGAAATGCAGGAACTATATTTAAAAAGATTAGTAATGAAGTAAAATGATGAGAGAAAAAAAAAAACATAGAACAAATCATTTGTTTTTTAGTCTCTTCTTCTTCTCTGAAGTCTTCCACGAAGTTTCAGTTGCCAGTCTCTTTAATGAAGGACTAGCCCATTCCATTTCCTCTGTTTTATCCAAAATCTTATTTTTTTTGATAAACAGTAAAGCAGAGTCTAAGTCATCAAAAATTTTAGGACCATCAGGAAGGAAGATTTTTAGCTTGGCAGGAAACAGAAGGTATGTTTTAAACTGTGCTTTCTTAAACTCCCTTATTACTGGCAGAAAAACTTTTCTTTTAGCTATTACCAAGGAAGAATAGTCATTATCAAAACGCACAGTTGTCTCATTAATCTTAACAGGAGCTTTAGCCCAAGCAGATTTAAGAACCATCTCTTTATCAAAAGATGATAGAAATCTAACTATAACTGATCTAGGATAGTTTTTGTTAGAGTTAGTATTAGCTATAGATCTATGTGCTCTTTCAATACCAAAAGAGAATGCTTCTGGTAAGTCTAAAGTTTTAGGGAGCCATGTTGTTAAAAAAGAAGTAATATTGTTACCTTCAATATTTTCTGGCAGTCCAAAAATCCTAATGTTATTGTGCCGAGATCTATTTTCCAGGTCATTCAGCTTTGTTTGTAAATGTGTATTTTGTTTCAGCAGAAACTCAATGTTGATTTCCTCTTCTTGGATTCTATTTTCCATGTCATTCACAGCTTCTTCTATGCCTGTCATCTGGATCTTCTGTTGCTGCAGGTCTATATGTAACAAGTCTATTTGTTTTGTAGTTTTTTCTATGAAGGTATCAATTTTAGTATCCATTTTATCCATCTTAGCAGTAAGTTGCTGGATTATAGTTATCAGAGACTGAAGTTCTTTCTTGATGCTGGAGTCTTGAAAATTTGTCTTACTGGAACTCATTTCAGACTGATAAACTGACAGGAAAATTTCCAATGTGATTTCTGACAGGAATATTGTTAAAATGTCCTTTCTTTTTTAGATATAGTTCAAGAACTATATAAAACAAACATGTTTAGAAAGAAAATTACTTAAAAAATTAATTTTTTAAGTAATTAATTCCTGTCAGTGTAATGAAATTGGTGGAGCTGAAGAAATCTGCTGCTATCCTGTGTTCATCCTTGGCCACGCCCCCCTGTGCTCTCCATTTTCTGAGTAAAGCATATTCAATTAAAAGTATTCATACTATGTCTTTATCAGAAGAGGCTATTAAGTACTGGTGTTACTGAAGCCAGTTCTGCTAAATTGTTTTAAAAGTGCTCTGTCCACTCTGTGTGTTACTGCACTACTTCTGGATTAGTCTCCCTCCCCTCCCCCACCACCCCAGCTGTTTGTTGTTGGCATTTTTTGATCTCAGCATTATGTGCATACAGAGCTAAAAGGTGAGCAGAAATATTACAAAACTGTTCTGTATGTGTTACGCAAACTTTTCTGTTCTTTTGTGCCCTACCCAGTAATGACCAACCATACTATAGCATTCTAATCCCCCTGCTGTATTTTCCTCTTTAGAGCATAGTACCCTAACACTATTCCCTTTGCATTCTTAGCATTCTAACCCATTCTCTTTGCAATGTCCTGCCACAAAAGTCCATCCACAAGTTTTATGCTCCTTCTGGCTCACGCTGGCAGTGTAAACTATCAATAGCTGACAAGACACCCATCCAAACCAGTGAATGAGTAACAGCAAAAAGACCAAGTAAAGCTGCTTCATTTATGTTCTTATTTCAAAGAACTGCCCTGGAGGCTATTCCTATTCCTGTTCCATATGAATATTTTATCAAATATGGTCGACCAAAAAGAGCTGTAACACTGTATTGCTTCTCCCTGCCCCCCCTTGTTTTGAGTGGTTTAACGTAACAGTAGTATTCTATCCTCACATCCCAACATGCATAAAGTACAGTTGTGTACACTTGCCATAAATGTAGATGTTTGAGTGTATTCACTGTTGCAGTCATCACATTTGGGTTATCCCTGCCAGGGTAGCCCTTGGCCGGCCTGAATACCAGAGGCTAAGTATTTCTGTGTCAGTTGCTGTCACTTCAGGACTGACATAAGCTCGTCAATAGTATTAAGTAAGGCAGCCAACACCATTACATCAGTTTTAATTGCCCTAACCTGTCAGGAGCCCCCATGTAGGAGCCGGGCTCTGGTGGAAGAACCCCACCAGCCGATAGTAAATGCCAATATGTCCCTTGTCAGGAAAGAGAAGAAAAAAGGGGGGTGGAGGGCGGGAAACCAGGACTGCAACAGTGAATACACTTGAACATCTACATTTAGGGTAAGTGTACACAACTGTACTATGTTCTTCTTGTTTCACTGTTGCAGTGATCACATTTGGGTTGATTTCCAAAGCTGAGGAAATGGGTGGAGGCAGTCAAGGAAACTAGAGGCTGGCTAAGATGCCCTGCAAGACCGCAGAGGCAAGCCCTGCCCTGGATTTGAAGAAGAGAGGCAGGTGGTAATGTTTGTTAAAAGTGTGAACAGATGTCCAGTTGTGCAGCCTTCAGGATGTCCCTGGTGGGGACTCCTCTGAAGAAAGCTGCAGAGGTGGAGGCTGCTCTGGTGGAGTGAGTCCTGACCCCCTTGGGGGGGAGGCTTTCCATGTTGTTTGTAGCAGAAATGGATGCAGTGTGCTATCCATTTGTAAATCATTTGTTTGGAGATGGCTTTGCTTACTGCCCCTGTAGCTAAACTAACCAGCAATTGATCAGACATTCTGAAGGATTTAGTCCTGTCTAGATAGAATCTCAGCTGTCTGTGCACATCTAGAGAGTGCAGGATCCTTTCCTCCTTATTCTGGGGATTATGTAAAAAGGTGGGCAAATGAATGGATTGGTTGAGAGCCACACTAGACACCAGTGGAAGATGATGAAGGGTTCCACAGCCATGAGTGCTTGCAGCTTGGAGACTCTTATGGCTGAAGTGTTGGCCAGAAGGAAAGCTGTCTTCCAGGAGAGAAATTTTAGCTCTGCAGAAGAAGCTGGTTTGAAGGGGGCAGGGTGAGCTTTTCCAACAAAAAATTTAAGGTCCCAAGTTGGGGCTGATGCTCTTCTGGGTGGCCTCAAGTTGCTAGCCCCTCTTAGGAATTGTTTGGTCAAGGGGTGTGAGAAAAGCAGCTGCTCAGTGGGAAAATGAGCAGAGATAGCAGAGGCATGAATTTTTATAGAGGAAAAAGAAAGGCCACTGTTTAGTAGGTCAGCTATGTAATCCAGGATGAGAGGGAGGGAGAGCTGTGCCATATTGGCTCCCTTAGCCTGAATCCAGGTGCAGAATCTTTTCCATTTGTCACCATAAGACTTTCTAGTGCTAGGGCATCTGGCCTCACATATAACATCTATAACCTGTTTACTGAGGTTGTCAGATTGATCGGGGGTTAGGGAATAAGCCAAGCTGCCAAAATGAGTATCTGCAATTGGGGATGCATTAATTCCCCTTCACTGTAGGTCAGGAGGTTTGGAATCTGAGGAAGATGCCATGGTGGCAGTGAGGACAGGCTGCGCAGCAAGGGGTACCAGTGCTGGCAAGGCCAGTCTGGAGCTATACGAATTGTCCTTGGTGTTTCCTCCTTTATTTTGAGCAGTACCCTGGGGATGAGAGGTAGTACAAGAAAGGCATAGACCTATAGATTGACCCAGGGGAAGGACAGAGCATCCACTTTCCAAGCCATGCAGTGATGCTCCCTGGTGCAGAATTTGCTGAGCTGTTGGTTGGTGTGGGAAGCAAAGAGGTCGACCTTCAGGGTTCTCCATTTCTAAGTTATTAGGGTGAAGGTTCTTCTGTTGAGCTGCCACTCATGTGGGTCCAGAAGATTTCTGCTTAATTGGTCTTCCAGAGAGTTGAGAGAACCGGGTAGGAACTGTGCTAATAGGCGGAGTTGCATGGCAGAGGCTGTGTGCCAAAGGGTCATTGCCAGCCTGCATAGAGGGTAGGAGTGGGCTCCTCCCTGCTTATTGATATACTACATTACAGTGGTGTTGTTTGTTTTGAACAGGAAAGCCCCTGGGGAGAAAAGGGGCTTGAATGCTATCAAGGTGTGCTGTACAGTCATCATCTCTTGTTGGTTGATGTGCAGAGGGATTTGCTGTGGGCTCCATTGGCCCTGTATGCACCTTCCATCCAGGTGTGCACCCCAGGCATAGTCTGATGCATCTGTGGTGAGGGTCTGTGCAGCAGGGGGGTGGTGAAAAAGGTAGTCCCTTGTTGTGGGAGCATTCTGTTGCCCACCAAAGAAAATCATTTCTGAGGCAAGGAATTATAGGTATGAGAGTCTCTAGGTCTTGAGAGTGTTGACACCAAAGGCTTTTTAGGTACTACTGAAGTTATCTCATATTCACTATGGAAAATAGAATGAGTAATATGCAAGGTGCCATGAACCCCAGAGCTTGCAGGATCTTCCTTGCCGATAGCTGGGGTCTGGTGGCTAGTTGAGAAAAGTAGGCTGTCAGGAAATTTTGCTTTTCTGGTGTAAGGAATGCAATCTGGGATGCTGTGTCCAGGCTTGCTCCCAGAAATATAATCCTTTGGGTGGGAATATGTTTGGATTTCTTTTCATTGATTGTGTACCCTAGGGAGGTTAGTAGGGACTTTACAAGGGCCAGGTGCTTGAGCAGCTTTTCCTGGCTGTCCACCTGAATTAGGCAGTCATCTAAGTATGGGTAAATCTGGATATTCCTTTGTCTGCAAAAGGCAATGGCTGGAGCCAGACATTTTGTGAAAACTCTGGGAGCAATAGATAGCCAAAGGGAAGTGCAGAGAACTGAAAGTGCTGAGATCCTACCCTGAAACAGAGATATTTCCTGCATGATTCCCTGATAGGAATATGAAGGTAGGCCTCTTTTAGATCTAGGGTGGCTAGCCAAGCATCCTTTGACAGCATGGGTAGCAGCTGCTGTAGGGTGAGCATTTTGAATTTTGGGATCACGAGGAAGGTGTTCAGAATGGATAGATTGAGGATGGGGTACCAGGTGCCCTCTTTTCTGGGTACCAGATAAAGTCTGGAGTAGAAACCTTGGCCTCTCTGTTTTGCAGGAATATTCTCTACTGCCTTCATAGAGAGCAGGGAAAGGATTTGCTTTTGCGCCTCTGCTCACTGGTTTGGAGGTAGATCTGGGAACCCTTTTGTGGTAGGAAGGCTGTGGAAAGAAAACTTATATCCTTTGGACACTATGTTGAGAACCAGCGGTTGCTGGTAATGGTGGCCCAGGTGCTTGCGTGAAAAGAGGATTTTCCTCCTAGGAGTAAGAGAAGGTGGGCAGAGGTGGGGGTGAGACATTGTGAATTCTTACCATAAGGGGGTGACTTAGAACTCCCTGGTTTTGAAGTGGAGGTAGTCCACTGCTTAGATCTCTGCATTCCCTGGTTCCTCAGGGTCTGGACTGGACAGGCTTAGTGGGAGCAGGAAAGGACCAGTGCTTGGTGGGACAATGCCTGCTGAACCTGGGTGGCTGGATCTGTAAGAAATCCTTAGCTGTCTGCATAGATTTTGCTTTTTCTTTAATCTTTTTTAAGACCTCTTCTGCCTTAGTGCCAAATAAGTTGTCTTTGTGCAGGGGGCATCCAACAATTTAGATTTGACATGGTCTGGCAAGGACTGTTCCTTAAGCCATGCATGCCTTCTAATGACAGATCTGGTGACTGCTGCCCTGCAAGAAGCTTCTAGGGTGTCAAAACCACAGTGCAAGGTGTGACTTGCAGAATCCTTTAATTCTTGTAACTCTTTAGATTCTGCACAAGCAGGAAAGGAAGACATTTTTTGTTTGAGGAGTTCCAGGGTATGTTGCTGAAATGTTAGCATATGGAACTGACAACTGAGTGCCCTGATAGCAAGAGTAGCTGAGGTGTATACTTTTTTACCACATCTGTGTAGCACTCAGGAATCCCTATCTGAGGGAGTGGGATTCTTAGCAGAGTTTGCTTTAATCCCTTTATGCCCTTGAGAAATTACCTCAGGGTCAGCAGTAGGATTTTTAAAAATAAATTTGTGTGAGTCAGGGACTCTGTAGTATTTATTTATTTATTTGATTTTTATTTTACATTTGTTGACTGGGATATAGTCCGATTGGATGTATGTCCATTTTCAGTGGAGGCCCAGGGAGAAAAGCTCCAGGTAAACAGAAACAATGAAAACATGTTGCAATTATAATTTTGACAAAGAGTACATAAGCAACCAATAATAAACATATTCCACAGGTTAGAGTTAAACCCTGGTTTAAAGCCAGGGGTAAATTAAACAGTAGCTGATTAATAGAATTTACATAATCGAGAATAGAGTTAGCCAGGCTTGATGCAATGACATAGCCAGTTTTGTGCCAGATGTTGTTTGAGTCTAATTTTAAATTGACCTAGGGAGGAGAGTAAAGTAATGTCAGCTGGAAGTGAGTTCCAGGATCTGCCTACAGAGTTTGCAAAGAGAGAGTCACCAGCTGCATTGTTAATTTTGCTTGTCTGAATTAGTAGTCTGTTAGCTTATCTAAGCAGTCACGGATTGTGATAGGGGGTAATAAGATTTTTAAGTAAAGGAGTATTATCCGATTATAAAGGATTTTATAAGCCATGATCAGTTGGTTATACTGAATTAGACTGGGTAGTTCAAGCCACCCAAGCTGGTTAAAAAGGCAGCCCAGTGGCAAACCTGGTGATGTGGTTGTAGCAGGTTGAGAGTTTAAGTACAGTCTTCTTTATATTAGAGAGTACAGGGGATGTATACAGAAGTGTTGGGAGAAGGTGAGAGCGAGCAATGGCAATTTTAGCTGGAGGGATTAGGTAGGCTTTTATTCTGTAAAGTGACCCTAGTTTTTTATTGATGGTTTTGATCAATTGGTTTACATGTAGGTTGAATTTTAGATTGTTATATATAATGATACCTAGTAGTTTTGTAGAGGGGTCAGGGGAGATTAATGTACCATCATTTGCATTTATGGTAAAGGTAAAAGCAGGAGACCTTTGTGCTGGTGAGAATAACAGCATTTGAGTTTTTTTGGGATTTAGTATCAAGCAACGTTCAGAAATCCAGTTTTCTATAGTGTTAAAGGTGGACTGTGCAGCAGATCATAAGTCTGTTGGAGATCTGTCAGAGCAGATCAGGGTGGAGTCATCAGCGTATTGGATACAGCTGACATTTGGGATGACAGTATACAGGTCGTTAATGAAGATGGAAAACAGCAGAGGCCCTAGTATAGAGCCTTGTGGTACTCCAAGGGTGTTGGGTAGTAGGTTAGACAGTTTGTTCTGTCAAAGAACAGCATGCTGTCTACCATTCAGGTAGGATGTATACCATTGAAGGGCCTTAGTATCAAGACAGAATGTTTGCAGGGTGTGTATTAGAAGCTGGTTCAACCATGTCGAATGCCTTGGAAAGATCCAAGAAGAGGGCAGAGAATATGTGATTATTGTTGTGATTATGACTTATGGTGTTGGTAAAAGCTAGTAGGGCTGAAGTAGTGCTGTGGTGTGGATGGAAGCCATGCTGGGTATCTGCCATGAGGTGGAACTGGATTAGGTGGTGCATGATTTGTCTGTGAATACATTTTTCCATAATCACTGCAATTGGAGAGAGTATGGCTATTGGTCTATAATTGGAGAGTTCAGTAGAGCTGCCTCCTTTATGAAGTGGGATTACATAGGATATTTTCCAGATGGTGGGAATTCTAGCTTCTGTTATGGTTTGATTAATTAGCATTGATACTGGGTAAGCAATAGCATCAGGTGATTTTTGAAGGTACTTTGTGGGGAGTTGATCAGCAGAGAGTGTGGTAGGTTTTAATTTTTTGATCAAGGTATGGATAAGTGACGTGGCCACTGGTTGGAAGTTGAATGAGGGTAGGTTTCTAGGGGTGGAATGTTCAGGACCAGGGGAGCTAGGAGGTAGTTGGCTTGCTAGGGCTTGAATTGTCTCAGAAAAGAATCAGTTAAAACTATCTGAAACATCCTCAGGGCATTTATCAATAGTAGCAGCTGGGATGGGGGTAGAAGTTTGTCCAGGATAAAGTAGATTATTCAATCCTACCCAAAACGTCTGAGGGTTGTTTTCATTTACTGTCTGTAAGTTGTAGTAGTATTGTTTTTTGTCTTGTAAAATAGATTTTTTGGTTTTGTTCCTAGATTGCCTATATTTAATTTGATCTTGGGGTCTTTAGTAGAATGCCATAAAGCCCATAATTTGTTTCTATGGGTAATTTTGAGTCTAGACTCTTTAGAAAGCCATGGTGCAGTTTTTGCTTTTGTTCTCTTTGAACGAGCAGGTGCATGCAAAGCTAGCATGTCAAGAAATTTGTTATTAAAGTACGCAACTGCCTCCTCTAAGGGGAGGTGTTTTAGAACAGACCAGTTATATGAGTTAAGTTCTTGTTGGAATTTGGCAGGGTCAACATCTTTTTTGTTTCTAACTTTTCTCAATAAGGGTTGTTAGGGATTAATGGCTTTGTGCTTAACTATATAAGTGAGAAGGTGATCGCTTAGGTCATGAGGGAGGGTGCCAGCAGTGTACAGCTGGAGGTGACTATTTATGAGTACCCAATCGAGTATGCTTTCTTTTTGGTTGGGTTTCCCTAGCCTGGTAGGGGTGGATATGATTTGATTAAAAGCATGCAGGTTAATATGGGTTGATGGGGATTCTGAGGAACAGGTGCTTCAGCCTATTTTAAAATCCCCAAGTAGTAGGGTTTCTTAGGGGTAATGACATGATAGACAGTGCAGGGTGTCTTCAAGTGTAGTTATATTGTTACCTGGGGGAATATACATGCAGATGATATTAATGCATTTACTTTTGTTTAGTTGAAATCTAGTTGCAAGAATTTCAGAGTTATTAATCTGTGGTGGATGTGTTACATCTATGGTCACATTTAATTCAGATTTGTAGAGTATAGCTACCCCTCCCCCCTTCCTGGAAACACGATCCAGCCTGTGTATGTTATACCCAGGTGGTAACACTTCCTTGTCTATAGTGTTAGGTTTTAACCAGGTTTCAGATAGACAGAAAGTCTCAGGGGAGTGGACAGCCAGGAGTGCATGCAGTTTATCTACCTTATTATTAATGCTTCTAATATTGAAATGACAGACTAGAAGAGAGTTAGTTGGTCTATTGATTGTAGGATTGTAGCTTAGGTTACTAGTAGAGGGGGTGTATATATATCAGAAGTGGATGGGCCAGGGTTGGGGTGTATGTTACCACCAAGTATTAGGCTAGGTCTGTACTTAGTGATAAACTTCAGGAATTTATTTATACGTTTGTAGTAGTGTCTGGAACTAGGGCTAATGTGCCAGGGGTATGTGTGTTGATAGAGTGAACAAGACATTGAGCAGGATCCGGTATTATATGTATAGTTGAAGGTGGGAAGATTTACAGCTGGGGTGATAGTATGGCCCTTTGGGATTTGAATTCCCATGAGAAACTGGTTTTCATACAAGGTAAGGAGGTATGGGACCAGCAGGAAGGGTAGTAGAGAGGAATAAATCACTGTTAGGGATACAGCTATTGCATTAAGGAATTGTATTTCCTGGTGATACAACACCAGAAGAAAGGGTGGAGGTAACTATACTGGTAGGGGATGGGAGAATGCCAGATGAAAGCTGATAGGTGCTAGTAGAATGTAGATATAGGAAAGGGGTGTAGTGAAATAACCTAGATGAAAGCTGATTGGATGCAGTAAGTGGGGGAGTGGTTATTTTTCTATAAATGTAGAGTAAGAGTCCTATAGTTAATGTATTTCTACGGAAATTTTAAGGTTAGGAATACAATAGCTGGAGGGAGCAGGGGTAAACTACACTTTAGCTAGTGTTGTGAGTTAGCCAATTTGTAATGGGGACAAACTGGGGATACTGCTCAACTTACGTGCTGTGCAGGCACAATGAACCGAGGGGTAGGGAAGGTACAGCAGCTACAGGATGAAATGAATGTGAGTTAAGTAGTAGAGAGTTTGATTAAAGATGGTACCTGTCTGGTTTTCTGGGTGCAAGAGGGAGGGTGTCAGGAGTCAAACTGGATTCCAAGAAAACATCCTCCACAACATCCAGGACTGGTGGGATGGCCAAGGGCCTGTGCTGTGGAAGATTTAAGAATTCCCTGAGTCTCTTTTTAGACTGAGGGTAGTCCTGATGCTCCCATTGGAAATGCTCCCTTAAAGTGTAAAGGGTTTCCCAAAAGGAAAAATCCTCTGGGGGAGAGGCAGAAGGGATGGAATCCTCTGCATCCTAATCCTCATAAGTAGAGAGGGGTCGCATGTCTTCATATTCAGATGCATCAGAGTCATCTGACTCTTGTTCATACAAAACTACAGGGGACATAACTCTTCCTTTTGGAGGGGGCAGCTTGGCTTCTTCTGATCAGCATGATAAGGTCTTCCGCCATTTTAAGCATTTGAGACTGAGGCAAGGAAGCAGTTGCCTGAGATTGGGTTGTCACTTTCTTGGGTGTGGTTCGTACGCTGGGCATAAGAAACTCGGTAGTTTTCAAAAGAATGGTGGTAGCGAATGAAGACATTGGTTTGTGTCAAGAATCGGTAGTGTGAAGGACTTCCTCGGAAGCCGGTGCCTGCTCAGCGGCTCTGGACCCATCCAAGGTAGAGACGACCGCAGGATCCTTAGTTGAAGAATAGTTTTGCGGCATACCAGACTCCAAAAGGGTCTTGGTAATGGCCTGCAAATCCACAGAAGTGGGCATGAGGGGCTGCGAAAGTGCCTCACTGAGGACCGAAGAACTGACGACTAGCTTAATGGAAGCATTGTTGGTAGGTTTGGACCTGTGTGGTCTGTCTTTATCTTTACATTTTTTGGAAGATCTGCTGTCGGATAGCTTACTGAAGCCATATTGGAGTTTGAGAACTGTAAGTGAAAATATCTAGCTACAATAAAGGCCCAACGATAGATAGTTCTGGCTTTGAACAAAGCAAAGAAGCGATAGCGGGGGACATCGTGGTCTGGGCCTAAACAAGTAGCTCAGTAAGAATGAAAGTCTCAGTGTGATATTTGCTTTCCACAGGTGAGACAACTGTTAACTTTTTCTGACATCGGTTAGTGCAAGAAAAAAGGACCCCCAACTGGGAACTTAGCTTTAGAAGACTTCAGCTTCAAATCAGTAGATGAAACTCAGGTAGCAGCTGTCCAGCTCTCATGCGAACTGCTTCTGCTTTGGGCTCCAGGGCAAGAAAGACTGATGTAATGGCATCGGCTGCCATACTTTATACCACTGATGACCTGACATCAATCGTGAAGTGACAGCAACTGACGTAAAAATACTAAGCCTCTGATATTCGGGCCGGCCAAGGGCTACCCTGGCATGGATAACCCAAATGTGATGACTGCAACAATGAAACACAAAAAGCGTCTGCTACTTGTTTGGCATGTATACTTAACAAGTGGCTTCTCAAGTTCCCTGATAGCTATAACTGCATACTTTATGTGAGTAGTACCTCAAAAATAAAACTAGAAGAAAAATAGTAAAATGATTGACAACTCTCTTCATAATGTAATTAGATAAGCTCATGGTATCTCTCTTATCAGTTAAAAGCTTGATACACATTTCAGTAAACTGATAGTTTTTCTGAACAATGCTTACCTCAGTATTTCAGGTTTGGCACCATTCTCTTTGGCCTTGCTGACCTTGGGCTCATTCTGCTCACCTACCCTGGGCCCAATTCAAACCCACCCCACTTTGTCTCCATCTAACTACTTAAACACCACCACATCATGACAGCTCAATCAATAACATTTATTATCACTGCTTATCAGCTCCTTCCTTTTAAGCTACTTAATCTCACGTTCTGCCTCATTTCCTACAGCCCTCTCCTTGAACTACATATCTCTTCCCATAAATAATCGCCTCCCAGATATACCTTCTTTGCTCAGCAAATTCGCCCACTCAAATGCTTCTCCACTGTGCGGTAAAACATCTTTCTACCTTCATTGCATTCTACTTTATCTTCCACCCTCCTGAATAACACTATGATAATCTTGTCACTAATCTTCTCTCCCGTACTCCTACTCCCAGCATATTTCCACCTCCACACTTACTAACTCCCTACATTCACCATTCTTCCACTTTATCTCAAACTCCTCACTCTAGTCATAACTACTATCCCGTATCAGTATCAACTGCAATCTATGTTGTCTTCAGCATATTATTGAAAAAGCATAACCTACTCCAGATTGACCTTCCTGCGCACAATCCAACAATAAAAAAACTACCTTAAATAAAGTAGGCACTTCTGCATCATTTAACACATTGAACCTGCAAATATGGAGAAACATCCACCACAATCCTGGCCCTTCTCCCCTCAATTATCGTCCTTCAAACTCTCTCTGTCCATACACCCACCTGTTCCCTCACCATTCAATCTCTACCCACTCCTCCCATACCTACCTAAGCAGTAAATGGTCTACATCAGACTTCTCCCCATCTTACTACTACCAAATCCCCTTCTCTCCAAATTATACACCTAAATATCAGAAGTACTTGTAAAGAAATAGCAGAACTGAATGCTCATCTGTCTCTGTACTCCCCTGGCATAGTTATACAAACTGAAACTTGTCTAAAACCTGAAATCAGAGGCAACAAAATCACACCCCAGGATTCAATATGATAACACAAGATAGGAGAAATAAAAGCGGGTGGAATCACAGTCATGTATAAGGACTCACTCCAGCTACAACAGCTCACATTAGCAACACCTCAGTTTGAGAAAGCCAAACCCCTCATTTTGGTACTTAAACTCAACAATAACAAATCACTGTGTATATCTGGCATCTAAATCCCACCAGCTACAACATCAAACTCTGCCAAAGAATTATTTTACTGGGTTTCATCTAATATTAATAAAGAAAATTGATACTAATGTAAAACAAACAGAGAGGTCACACACACGGCCACTAGGGCGTAAAAATACATGTTTTAATTCAACAAAATAAAAACTAGTAAGTGCTTTTGTGTCCTTTCAAGACACTTCATCAGACATATGCAGGAGCTACATTCCACCCAGTTTAAATACATCCCTTCTCATGCATCATCAGTCACATAGCCAATCACAGTTCTAAATTGTTTAAACCAGTATCCACTCATCAAAGACATATAAAGATGTTTCCAAAAAGCGCAGTCATAATGACATGTGTAAAAACATAGCACAAATAGAAAACATAACATATTTCAAAGCTTATGTACAAAGCTCTACTATAAATCTAGCTAAAACTTGATATTTACTTATATTGTTCAAAACTATATCAAAAACTGCAGTACCTTAAATATGCCACTAGATGTCTACAAAACTGAAAAAAATCTGGATTCAGCTATCCTGAGCAAAACCTTAAATATAGTTTTATACATTCCATATAATCCAGGGCTATGGTGGTGCAGTGGTTAGCGTTGTTGCCTCACCGCAAGAGGTTCACCCGTTCGATTCTCGGCTGGAGCGCCTTCTATGTGGAGTCTGCATGTCCTGCCCGCAGTCGAGTGACGTTAAAGACATGCAGGTAGGTACGAGCGTGAATGGGTGTGCCTTCCTTGTAGGTTGGGCATCGGGCTGGCAACTTGGCACCGTAAAAATCCACTGCCAATCATAAGCAGACAGGAGTTACACTGTGGCAACCCCTAACCGGGAAAAGCCGAAAGTCATTTCTTTTACTTTACATTCCATATAATCACATCAACTACTTTAAAAACACCACACACACACACACACACACACACACACACACACACACACACACACACACACACACACATATATATATATATATATATATATATATATATGTGTGTGTGTGTGTGTGTGTGTGTATGTAATAAAGTAATAAAGAAAGTGAGCAGTATATTGACACACAAACACAGTATTAAAAACATTTTTAGAAAGTATAACAAATGAATATATAAAACATATCAAAATGTGTCAAATACTATTGTGTCATATGGAATTTGCATAACATTTCCTGGATTAAATCAATGCTTGAGGGGTCTATCAACTAAAAAAAGGGCTTCAAACTAATTCTGTCATTTAGTCCAAATGCCCTAGCTGCCTGTAGCGTAATAACCCATTTCAGCTCACAATTCTCTGTATAATTCTTAATATTACCTAACCTCATGCTCATGTTGATCAATTCTATAACCATAAACTTAAACTTGTGTGATAGATCATTACTCAAAACATGTCTCACCAGGGTATTCCTCTCATCTTCTCTACTGATTGCATATAAATGTTCTCTAACCCATTCTCTAAGTGTTCGATTAGTTTTACCTATATACAATGCTGGGCATTTTATGCATCTGGCCAAACAGACCAAATCTCTGGACTTACAGTCAGCATAATGTTTAAACTCATATACCTTCTGGGTGTTTGGATGTGTAAAGGTGCTCTCATTCGCCATGCATGTACAATAGTTACAGCTCCTACACCCAACTGTTCCCATTCTCACAGACTGTACTCTTTTAATGGTGCCCCTCGCATAGCAGTCTTTTTAATGATTTACTATTCTTGTATGAGTAGCAAGGTTTATAACCTATCAAATTAGTAATCTTTTCATCAGTCTTCAATATTTCCCAATTCCTTACAATAATGTCACGAATGGCATTGTTATTAGTGGAGAAATGTAATACCATTCTACATTTATTATGACTAGTCCTTGTAGTCATTCTAGCATTATCTATACTAGCTTTCCTATCCCTAAAATATGGCCTTCCTCTATTCTGCCTATCAATAACCATATCATCTAGCAGTCTCATACATTGTCGCTTTTTATATCCTCTATCCAAGAACTCATTCTCCAGGCCCCTGAGGCCTGCATCTCATCTCACATCCATACTGGTGAGTCTAGAAATCCTCATCCCCTGTCCTTTCATCAAATTCTTATATACATGAGGTGGGTGCATACAGCTGTGATGCAGTAGATTGTTTCTTCTGCAGGGTTTCCTGTATAAGTCTGTCTGTAAAGTATCACTACTCTTATATACTAAGACATCCAAGAACTCTATCTCTTCTCTTTACCATTTCTCTTTAAACTCTAAGAGATCAGTAGTGGTATTCATGCAATACATAAAATTTCATAGTTCTAGCTCTGAGCCACTCCATACAAGAAAAACATCATCAACAAACCTTCTAAAATACGGCATATACTGGGAGAATTCTCCTCTATTCACTGCATAATGCACCTCCCAGTATGCCATTACTAGATTAGCATATGAGTTATCACATGGGGTGTCCATGGCAACCCCATTTCTTTGTAAATAATACCTGTCTTCAAATGAGAAAACATTATTGCTTAAAACTAGGTCTAGCAATAAACACAGCATCAATGTCTTGTCGCTTGAAACCCCTTTATATTTCAAAAACTGTCTCACATAGTCAATACCAATGTCATTCTGTATGACTGCAAAAATGAGGTAACATCTAAGGTAACTAAAATGATCTAGCTGTTATACCTGTCAGAAAAGACATATTGTGATAATGTACTAAGGAAATGTGCTGTATCCTTAATGATGGTGGACGTGTCATCCACCAAAGCCCTCAATTGTTTCTCCAGATAAATGGGAAACTCTTCTGTTAACCACTCTCTACCTTACACAATCAGTCTTAATGGAGGGTTGAATTAATCCTTATGTGCTTTTGGAAGGCCCCTAAATGTCCCCCATCTTACTACTACTAAATCCCCTTCTCTCCAAATTATACACCTAAATATCAGAAGTATTCATAAAGAAATACCAGAACTGAATGCTCATCTGTCTCTGTACTCCACTGACATAGTTATACAAACTGAAACTTGTCCAAAACCTGAAATCAGAGGCAACAAAATCACACCCCAGGATTCAATATAATAAGACAAGATAGGAGAAATAAAAAGCAGGCGGAATCACAATCGTGTATAAGGACTCACTCCAGCTACAACAGCTCACAGTAACACTACCTCAGTTTAAGAAAGTCAAAACCCTCATTTTGGTACTTAAGCTCAACAATAACAAATCATTATGTATATCTGGCATCTATATCCCACTGGCTACAACATCAAACTCTGCCAAAGATTTCTTTTGCTGGGTCTCATCTAATATTAATAAAGAAAAGTTGATACTAGTTGACCTTAAGATCAGTTGGCTGTCTGTCTCCTCTGATAACCCCACTAATAATTTAAACCTTTTCGGTCTTACTCAAATAATGAACACCCCACTTGCTTCCATAATAGCCTTAATAAAGGAGTCCATTACAGACTGGATTCTAACTAGTTTCCCTGACAAATCTGTACCTCTGATACCCTACACAATACTTTACATGACCACCACCCCATCTATCTAATTAGAAAACAAACTAACATTCTCAAGCATTCACTCTTCAAACAAGTTCACAACCTTTCTAATTTCAATGCAACTACCCTTATTTACAACCAAAAAAAATGCAACTGGTTTAATCTAAATCTACTCCCCCTAGATGAAGCTGTCTCTGACTTCAACCAAACCTTCTTAACATCTTAAATAAACTTGCCCCTGTCTGAACAAAATGTATTAAACAAAACCATGTCCTCAGATAAACAGAAATACTAAGCAAATCATGAAAACAACATCAATGTGCCTGGAAAGCTTGGGCCTCAAAAAGAGCCATATCAAATCAACAAAAATATAAACACATTAGAAGCCATTGAAATTATCTAATCATAACAAAAAAAATACCAACAAACAATTCCAAAATCAAAGCAACTCCATACCATTCTGGTCATACACTAATACATTTCTGAACCTGGGACAGTACTCTCAACCTTTTCCTTCTTTTTGCACTCCCAGTGATCTTGAAAGCACAGCCATCCTCTTTAGCTCTCACTTCAATCAGTCAATCACTTCCCTACTCCACAACAACACCTCCTCCACCCTCACCCTCCCTTTCTCATCCTTGTTATCTTCCTGACTCTTTCTCCCTACAACCATTATCAATCTCCATGATAAAAAAGTGTCTTCTTAACTTAAAACAAATCACACTAGTTCCCAATAATTTTCATGCTGTGTACATTAAGTTTACCCATATCTATTCTTATTAACTGCTTTATCCAAGACTTCTATGCCCCCCTCCTCTAGAAAAAAATACTGCATCTTCCCCCTCAGCAAATGTGGTAGCTCTAACAAACTCACTAACTTCCATGTAATCACTATTCTATTCTCCCTTTCAAAAGTGCTAGGAAAAATCATACAGACTCAAGTAGTCTCCAAGTAGTCTCCATCCACTCACAACACTCCTGTCTGTCTCCCTCCCAACATGGCTTTCGGCCACAGCACAGCATCACTACTGCCATTCTTAAATTCACTAACTCTATCAACCCCAACAGAAATGAAGGCTATTTCATATCAGCTGTCGTCCTTAACCTTTTAAAAGCTTTTGACTCTGTCTCGCCCCCATTCTAATGACTCCACGTTAATCTGGTATCATAACTACCTTTCTCATAGACCTCAAGCAGTCAAATGGCAAAATGAGTTCTCTCTATTTTTATCCATCTCAGTTGGTGTCCCTTAAAGATCCATACTTGGTGTCTTTCTCTTTCATTTATTTATAAACAACTTAATTAAAGCTAGCAAATCTGCAACAATCATGCAGTATGCTGACAACTCTACCCTTAACTGCTCTTCAAAAAAATGTACATACTTAAAACGCATAACCCAAGGATCATCTTCCTCAATTCAGGCATGGCTACATAATGCCCAACTATTTCTTAACCCCCCCCCCAAAAAAAATGCCCTTAAACACTACAAAAACATTAATATTCCTTCTTTGTTTTTTCATCAGGGGACTCCAAAATAGAAATTGTTCACTAAAACATATTGTTGCAAGTGAATATTGATGACAGCATGAAATTTGATCATAATATCCAAAGTGCCATCAAACATACACATAAAAATCTATGACACAATTCACACGGCTGCAAATTTCCTTAACTTTTCCCAGCTTCTCACCTTTCACATCCTCATAAACAAACCCAGTAACTGTCCATCTCTCACAAGCATCGTTGAGTCTTACATCCCAATCATGCTTCTATGCTTAGATTTCAAAATGTTTCTACAAGTAGCAAAGTCAAACTATGCAGCTGTAAGTTCGTTGTACTGTACCTATGTTACTAGAGTGTGGAATTTCATCCTCCTGTCATTAAGACTAAACCCCTCTGCAAGCCTCTTTAAAACAGACCTGAAGGTCCTTCTATTAAGCACCTGTTTCTGCAGCAACTCTACTCCTGGTTAATCTACCTACTATTTCAGATATAGTGACCTTGACTGATTGTTTTAGTTGTGGACAAGGAAAAAGTACTCAAAGATGTCAGTCAATGGGCCATCATGAAAGCCTGGCCTGAACTAGAGGTCTGGGGAGACTTATGTACATGCATCACACCCAAGAGGATTTGGGACTGGAGATAAAAGGAATTATGTATTATGCCAGAAAGATGGAGTGTATTATTATGTCTATATTTCATTTTTCTGTCATAGATTTAAGGATGTTGTGAAAAAGTGAAATCTTAACATAAGTATTTAGAAATGTTCTCTGTATATGTTATACTAAAAAAGATGATGTTTCTAAAAGTAAAGGAAACTGCAAAGTTAAAGGATTGCTATGTATTTATTTATTTATTTATTTTTTATAAATTGCTGGTCATATTGTTCTATGAAAACAGATGGAATTACACTGGTTGTTTTTTCAGATTTATCTCTGTGAAGTAAAACTAAGCTGTGGAGTTTGAATGTATAGACTGAAATGTAATTTGGATTATAAATTTAATCTCACAAAAAATATAGGCATGTATGCTTGGCTCTCAGATGCATTTAATCTTAAAAAGATGCAAAGATACAGTTAAAAAAATTGGCAATGCCTGTTTAAAGAATCATTATAAATATGGCTATGCCTTGTTACCTTGTCCTTGTGAAACACTAGTTATTCATTCTGAGGAAATGCTTCTGTGACTGAATTCAAAGTTATGAGGTCTGACAGTTTGACTGAAAGGGTTAAGACTGGCAAGTGACTTAAGTAGAGAGTGTTGTTGGACTATTCATGAAAAGGGGCAATTATGTCCAGTAGACTTATCTAGTTAACAAGTAGAAAAAAAAAAGAAGACAAGAAAAGAAACTGTCTTCCCTTCTCTTCTAATGTTAACTTTATAATCATGAAGTAATCTTCATAAGATACGCGTGGGAGTGTGCATGTTCACAATAAAGAAACAAAGAAAAAAAAAGGCATAACAAGCCCACATACCTGGACAGTCTGTGCCAGTCAGTGGGGAAGGCTTAAGCCTAACCCAAGTAAAAGAACATGATGGCTGCCTGGGAGACAGCCTCTTCCAACTATTTCTTACCCCATGAGTAAAGTAAGTGCCTGATTAGTTGTGAGAAAGCTGATGGATGGCACGCAGCAAGAAAATGTATTGAGTAATATTTCCAAAACAAGTAGTATGAAGGTTTGACTTTTGGTTGAACTATTGGCATGAGATCTGGTTCTTGGTGGAAAGATAGTCAGCTGCTTTTTCTGTCTGTTATTAACAGTAAGGAGACTCCAAAAGCTGTCTAGTGAACAGTAAACACATTAGACTGCAAAACAAATCTACTGAGAAACATGAACTATCAAACACAAGCAAATCAGAATACTGAAGAAAATGAAGAAAACACACACACACACACACACACACACACACACACACACACACACACACACACACACACACACACGTGTAGTGAACAATATGCCATAGTGAGACTGGACAAATATTTCAATGGTTGTGCTAAAGGCTGTCCCTGAAGTGAAGAATATGAAAATAATGTAGGCAGATTTTATCAATGATTGCAGTGCAAAAACTTGTAGAACTGAACATGTGGATACCAAGAAGAAGCCAATTTTCCATGTAAATGATGGGCCTCCAGAGGCTTTTAATCTCACCTACGCCCTGTACTGCAGATTACCCAAATAAAAGAAATGTTCATGAGAAATCTAGTGAAAAAACACTCTGTTCACACTGCTATTGCTGTGTAAAAGAACAATACTGGCACAACTGCATATTATTGGTATGAGGATATTCATTGTCAGGGTAAACAAGTGGGAGATCCAAACACTGAAGCCAATGGTACACAACTTACTGGTGCAAATTTAATAAAGCTTACATGGTAATATTTTCTGTGTTTGCTTCACGACACGATGTGAACATGGGTGCAGTGAATTGTAGATTCAGTAAACCCCATGTAGGGGTGTGCAAGCATCTACATTCAAATGCACCAATGGAAAGATTCATGGAATGCAAATTTCAGCATAAATAGCTGAATTTATGCTAATGAATCAGACCAACAGAGTGTAGCAATCCAATAACCCTACACACAACCGTGTTGGCACCATGTCCGTGTTGGAAGTATATGCAAACATTTTCTGTGTACAGGAGCCTACAAGGAGGCAAGGGCATACAGAAGTCCTGAAATATGTAAAGAATGCCCATAAAAAGGTAAGAAAAGGTATTTACTGTATGAGGATGTCTAGAAGGATCAGGAATATGTGTAAAAGCACTATAAGTATTATAATTTTTATTTTAGCACAAATTTATGCAATGCATTGCTACATGCAAAATATTTTAAAATCAATAATATAAATATAACTAAAAAATTTGGTGTGATATACTGTCACAACAATTACAGTAATGCCCTGCATTGTATCTTTAAATCTGTACACCTGTGCTTTTGCCCAGCTTACACGGCTACAATCCATGTAGTTTCTGGGCTGTCAGCATGGTTATTATGCAAATGATGTAAAAAATTAGTGGATTTGTAATCCTACATAGTGTGTGTTTTCCATGGATAAGTACTTTTGAACATTGCTCAAACTTGGTAAGCAGGGTTATGCTCAACTAATTCCCTCAAGTGATGTGAGGATGATTGTCAGGTATTGAGCTATGGTGCAGATAGCCTTGGGTTCAAGCATAGGCGACATTGACTTTTAATCATACTGTGCTGGCCATGTAATTTATAGATATGAAGTTCAATTCTCTATATTTACCATATTCTGTACATATCATGACTAAAGGGATGATATTATAAAATGTTTCACATGCTTTGAATGTTAGCAATGCACCTCTGGTTTGCACACTGCTTAACATCAAGCAGACAGACAGAGGAGTAAAATGCACATGCATTTACATTTAGTGCAACACTCATTGCATTGGTGGTACAGCAGTAGCATTGCTGCCTCACAGCAAGACGTTCTCCTGTTCGATTCTCGGCTGGAGTGCCTTCTATGTGGAGTCTGTATGTCCTCCCCGCAGTTGAGTGGCCTCCGAAAGACATGCGTGAATGGGCACGCCTTCGCTGAAGGTTGGGCATCGGGCTGGCAACTCGGCCCCATAAAAATCTAGTGCTAATCATTAGCGGACCGGAGTTCTGTTGTGGCGACACCTAACCGGGAAAAGCCGAAATGACAAACAACAAAAACTATCATATCTCTAAACTGTCCTGATCAATGAGGAATGCCCATATTATAACATAATTTTTGTAGTCTGTTCCACATAATATGTTGGTTTATAAAACATTATTGCTAAATCATTGATAAGTAAGTCAGAAAATGATGACATACAGTTCATTTCATTTATGGATGGCATGCCTTTCCAAAAATGCATGCTAATGCAAAACCTGTTATTCCATCAACATTGTAGGTTTGTAAGGGCAATATTTAAACATTCACTATATTAATTATGACTTTGTGCAGATTTTATGCTCTATGAGGTTGAGAGGTATGCTAACTATTATACCACCTACATAGATCTACGTTTTTACTGTTCTATATTTTCAAGATGTGGAAACATTGCAAACCGATGGCACAGTGTAACTATCTGTAGAGAAGACAGTTAATAAACATCAGTGTGTGTTTCCTCACAACTGTCAACAGCAATCAGTCCAACCATAGGATCTTAATTCTACAACACATGCATCTAACATAAAGCAAAGGTGTAAGAATGTTGTGTGGTCCCTCATGGACACAGTGATAACATTGTGCTCACTGGCTTGTACTGCCAAAGGAAAACATCCAAATATGTTCAATAAGGGACTCATGCTGTTACACAGCTATGGCTTCTAAACAGTTTACTGTACTATCCTCAGATAACACAAATGAGCAATGTGCCTATGCAGGCCTCCCAAGCTGGTGTTCCTTACATCCCTTGATGATGTCATCTACTATAAGATCACATTAAGCCATATTAAAATCAGACTTGTGTAGTGGTGCTTGCATTGATATGGTGTTTATTAGTCTGTGCACCTAGATAGGTAGAGGTTTGGTTCTCACTATAGTAGAGATTATGTGTGTGTGTGTGTGTGTGTGTGTGTGTGTGTGTGTGTGTGTGTGTGTGTGTGTGTGTGTGTGCGTGTGTGTGTGTGTGTGTGTGTGTGTGTGTGTGTGTGTGTGTGTGTGTGTGTTTGTGTGCTTCCATAAAGATTAGTGGGAGTCCAACAGTGCCTTGGACACTGCCATGGTTTTTGCATTGCTTTTTTGCTTGCAAAAAACATCCTTATGTCTAACAATCCTCCAACTTCCTGTCCCACACAGGGCCTGCTGATGTCATCCACTATAGTATCACCTGCAGGCCTCTTTAAGTCAGACTTGTGGCTTGGCATATGCCTTAAGTACTGTGTTCTCTAGTCTGTATATCTAGACAGGTAAGGATTCTAATCTTACTGCAGCCAACTTTGTGTGTGTCTGTCCCATTATGAAGACTGGGACTATGTATTCAATACTGCCTTGGAGACTGGCATGGTTATGCATTGCTTTTGTGATTGTAAAAAAACAATACCCAAACAAGACGGTGGTCAATAAATAACTCCAATAACCGTAAAAACAAAACTGGAGAGCGGAGAGCAGTAAATCTTTTTTCAGCATTCAAAAAGTTTATTAGAAACATGCTACACACCAACCATAAACGTTCTTTACACACACGTATTCGTCTGTGTACAATCAGACTTCATCAGATGACCATTAAAAGAATTTACAATAATTTTTTTTTTACTTGATTCATTTGAAATAGAACTTATTTTTCACTCATAATGGTAATTTTTTTTAAAAAGTTTTTACTTGAGTAAATTATGGAAGTGGACATATATTTCTATAGATACACATCCACACTCATTTAGTAGTATAATTTGTTTTATTAATGGAGTTAATTGATGTTCATCAATTAATTGAATCATTGGTTAAGATATAAAAGGGTTGCAATATTTTTAATGGTCAAGATGGTAAAGATTGCTGGTGTTCCGGGGCAAGGACTGAGATTTTCTTCTCAAAGCTGCGGTGTGCAGGAGTCCAAAGAGTTTCTTGGACTCCTAGTGAATGATTATAGTCCCCAGCTGTTGCAGGAGCACTATCATGAATCAGATTACAAGTCAGATGTATGGAATAGTTTGGCCTGGGATTTGTCCACTGTTACTGGCATCTCCTGCACTGGTGAACAGTGTAGAAATCACTATCAAGATCTCAGGATGAAGAAGAGGGATACTGTCAATCGTTGGATGGATGAATATTGGCCTGATGGCACTCCACAGATTTGTAAGTATCACTTATAGGCCCTGCTTGAATAATGATGCAACTGCATCTATTTTTGATTGCTGACCTTAATGTTTTTATATGTCCCCCACAGCTAATCTGGAGAGAATACAAAATGTGTGAGCCTATGAGAGAAGACTGAGAAGGATGAGATAAGCAAGTGGTATGTATGCTACAAAAAGTACTGGTATTATACCATTAGGGGTAAATCCAGTTTATTGTGCTAAACACTTGTATCATTGTGAGAATGCATTTGTCCATTGTAACACAATAGTTGGCATGCATTAGAATGTGTATGAAAACAGTCCGGTATTGCAGAGTACATAGGGGTTGCCATTTGTTAAACTATACTTCCAAACTATACAGGACAGAATTCAGTTGACATGCATATTGCAATGTAAATCATTAAATATACACCAGGAACACTAAGAGCATGCTGCAAATTAACATTATAACACTGAACCTGTACTTATAACAGTATAGAAGGAAGAAGTGCTGCCATTCTTGCATATTCCAGTTAGAAAGTACAGTACTATTACACTGGTCACTGCTTGTGTTTCGGATAACACACTCCACATATGCAAGGGCAGGTCTTTGCTATAATGTTTTAGGCTGTCTATAGCAACATTGAATAGTGTTACATATTCATAATGATAGCAGTGGAGGTGCAGACGTTCCTATCTGTGTACAGATGGCTTGCTGTCAAATGTTAACACTGCATACATATGTCCAGGATGCTATATTATCTGTAGTATAGTGTGTCTCTGTTAGCAAAAGGGTAGTATTCAATGTAATAAAGGGATTAATTAGCATGTGGTCTTGTTATATGTGAAATGTAACATAATATTGTACATTATCTGTAGAAAGTTTTGTATATTATCTGTGCAGTTACTAATGTTCTCTTATGTTTTCTTTCACCCCATTCCTTCTGTTTTTCTTTTATCACTTTGTTTTATTATATCTGTATCATATTATGTGTGTTATCATATTTACCATTATAATAAGTGTATTAATATACCATTGTACATTATTCTATGTTATATGTATTTAATTATTAGATTTTATATCATTGCATATTACTACACCATTGCAGGGTCAGTCAGTTCTCCCTTGAACACCTACTCACCCTCCACTGGCTACAGCACTGAGGCCCAGCACTTCTGGGCTGCAGCCTGGCAGCAACTCCCCCCTGCAGCCCTTGCCCCACCTGCACTCTTATGTAGTTCTGCCCTAAATGATGGACCTGTGATTCTCTCTAGGGTCAGAGGTAGGGGGTGATCTTGTAACTCGAGCTGAACTGCCTGGTTTGGTGCATGGCATTGTGCGCCACACAGTTGGTGCACAACTACACCCAGTGGAGACACTGCTCTCCATGGTCATAATGAATAACACAAGGAGACACAGACATCAGACACAGTAAAAATTGACACAGTGAAGTGACAGTGATGACACTCCATTGGGTGGAGACTTGATTCTCGCTGTCACCAAACATCAGTCCAAGGGCCTAAGTAAGCCTAGCCACCAGGGTTCCCTGGCTTATGCCACCCAAGAAAGTTATTTTCCTGTGCCCCTGTCGAGCAGAGCCATCAAAGTGATCCCTGGGGTGTATTTCCTATTTCCCATCCACTTATCAAAATTTTTCTTGAAGAGTGCTAATGAGGAACTTTGCTTGACATAGATGGGTAGCTTGTTCCAGAGTATGGGAAGTCTCTGGGACAGGAATCTACCCCTCCAGCATGTCCTGTTTATTGTGGTGACAAGGTTGAGGTCCTTAGAGCATGTAGCTCAGAGGGATTGGGATTTCTTTAGGTGTAGCATGTCCAACAGCTCTGGGTTTGACATAGCTTTATATGTTAGGCAGAGATCACCTCAGAGTAGGTGATATGCTATGGAGTAATGCTCAAGTTGTTTGAGACGGTCAGTGTAGGGCATCTGTTTGAGGCCAGTAATCCTCTTTGTGAGGTACTTCTGTGGCCTTTCCAGCTGCTGCAGATGTCTTGTGAGGTACATTCCAAAAGGGGCTTTGTACTCTATAATGGGTCTAATGAATGTTGAGTAGAGAGGAACAATGACCTCTGTTTTCCTAGATGAGAACCCTTTTATGATGAGGTGTGCCATGTAGAAGGATTTCCTGTTTACTGTAGTGATGTGATTATCAAAGGAGAGACTACTGTCCACCTGGGTCCACAGGTCTCTTAGCACACATTCGGTGTTAAGTAGACTGCCACCTATGTAGTAGTTCATGGGTACAGGGTTTTTACCAAAGGGGATGACGCTGCACTTTTTGGCATTGAGCTTGAGGCCATGGCTCTGACACCAGACATCTGTCTCAGTGAGGCCCTCCAGTAGGATGTCCACATCATTTGTGGACTTGACTATGGCTCCTAGTTTGCAGTCATCTGCGAACTTTGTTAGCCAAAGGCCTTCTGTGTTAACCTGTACTTCAGAGAAGTAGATACCAAACAGGAGAGGTCCCAGGACTGAACCTTGTGGTACTCCACTTGTCACTGGTTTGAAGTCAGATTTGGAGTCTGCAACTTTTACAGTGTGGGTTCAGTCAGTGAGCCAATTGGCAACCCATCTTGTGACATAGGGATTTATACCTAGTTTAGTGAGTTTAGCTATAATTTCTGAATGGGGGATGGCGTTGAAAGCCTTGGCGAGGTCAAGATAGGCTGTGTGAACCACCTTACCCTCATCTACAGCTTTGGTGACTGCCTCAAAGAAGTTGACCAGGTTCAGGAGGCATGATCTGCCTTTCACAAACCCGAACTGGGTGGGGTTCAGAGTTTGGAGGTTACCAATGGCTTTGTTTATGAGTTCCATGATGATACGTTCCATGGACTTATAGACCAGGTTCATCAGGCTAATAGGGTGATAGTTCCTGGGATTAGTAGTGGCTCCCCCTTTGTGGAGTGGGATAACTGTTAATGTGCGCCATTCAGTGGGCACAAAGCCTGATGTGAGACTGTGATTGAACATGGTGCTTAGGTGGGGAGCCAGTTCATTCTGAAGTTCGTGCAAAACACAGCCTGGGATGTTGCCCTGTCCCATGGATGCTGTGATTTTGGCTTTAGAGAGTGCAGCTTTTACCTGCATAGTTGTGATTACAGGGACTCTGCATTCTTCCTGTATAGATATGGGCCCAATAGAGGGTGAGGGGGGGTAAAGTTAGCACTGAACCTATCTGCTAGGACGTTGGCAATATCAGTTGGTTATGTAATTTTCATGCCGTTGTGCTGTAACTCAGAGCAGATCTGGGTGTTGCCATTGAGATTCTTGACATAGCTATAGAATGCTTTGTGGTTGTCCCTAGAATTAGTGGCAATGTTTTTTTGTAGCTAGCTTTGGAGGATCTTATAAGGGATCTCAGCTTCTTACTGAGGCTGACCAGGGAACTGCTCCACTAATGGGATTTTTACTGTCTTTTGCAACAGTTTCTTCCTTCTGTTGTTGAGTTTGTTTATGGCAGGGGGCCACCAGATTGGCTTCCTTTCTTTGGAGGATAGTGTCTTGGTTCTGTTTGGGATAGCACAATCCATGCCCTCGTGTAAGTGCTCATAGAGTGCATCTGTGTAGGATTCAGCAGTCATAACTGTATTGTCCATCTGCATGGGTGTCATGAAGTTTGCCACTTCTGTCTTAAGAAGCATGAAGTTGGCTTTGGAGAAATTTTTTACCATGATTTCCTTAATGGGGGGTGGGATTTGGATATCTAGGGTGATTAGCTTATGGTCGGATCTGACCAACGAGGATTTGACTTCAGATGTGGAACACCGGTCACTCATGTTGGTAATGACTAGGTCTAGGATATTGTTGCCCCTGGTGGGGGCGTGGATAAGTTGATCCAGGCCATTAATATTTATAAATTCCAGAAAGCATTGAGTGAAGGAGTTGTTACATGAGTAGTTTTCCCAATTAATGGTGGGGTAGTTGAAATCGCCCATTATTAGGGTGTTTGGTTGAACCCTAATATTTTCCAGTATATCAAGAAAAGAGGAGTGGGAATTCTAGAGCATGTTGGGGGATCTGTAACAAGCTACAATTTGGATTGCAGTTTTGCCCAGAGTTAGTTGCACTTGCATAACCTTGGATGCGTTATGCTAAGCAACTAGCCTGGATGTGTGGATATCCTTAATGAATATGGACACACCTCCACCTCTGGTGTTCCGGTCCAGGTTAGGTGGCCGAAAAGTGTGGTATAAGTTATAACCTGGTAATGCAGGGGGTGCTCTCTAGAGCCTTGAACCAGGTCTCAGTCACTGCACAAATATCAATGTTCTCCATTTTAAGGAGTGCCTCGAGGGAGTGCATTTTGAGGTTTAGACTTCTAGCATTGAGTAGCATTGCCCTTGGTTTTTGCTCGCCTGTTCCTGTTACGGTAGTGAATTTGTCATTTGAACCTTGCCTAAAAAAGGCACTATAGGGGCAGCAAGAGCCTTAGCCAGTATCCGGAATCCCAGGGGTAACAGGTGTAGGCCATCTCTGGCAAAGCATCATGGTCTGTTGACCATGTCGTCCCAGGCAGACCGATACTGGATCCCCTTAGAATAACACCAGAAGCTTAGACAATTGTTGAAGTCAATCATTTTGTCCTTGTACTGCGGTATCATTCTGGGCAATGGCAGGATGCTACTCAGGGTTAGGGTCATACCTGCCTGGGCTACAAGTCAGAGAGCTCTTTCATGTCTCTTTTCATGTAGTCCAGGTAGGTATGTCTCAGGTCATTCACACCAGCATGAACAATGACAAAGTCATATTTGTACTTGTTGTGGAGTGACCTGAGTGCATGGGTTATGTGGTGGATCCTGGCACCCGACAGGCAGCTGACAGTAACCTTCTCCTTGTTTAGCTTGGTGAGTGAGACTTTAGTGTGCCTGACTATAAAGACACCTATGACTAGTGTTTTGGGTACATTGTTTTGTCTTATGGGCTGTGGTTGAGTGGCACACTGAGTCTGTGAGCTATGTGTCATTTGGGTTATGTTGGGGGGTGGAGGTTGCTTGCATTTCTGCTTTGGAGGTCTCTGTTGCTTGAGCAGATTATTATTGAGAGCCTCCGCAAATGTTTTTGTGTTTCTATGTGTGGATTTTGGTGGTGTAGGTTTAGTGGGACTCTGTGATGAGTGTGGTGTGGTGCAAGTGTTTACTTTCTCCTCTTGACTGTCAAGTTCAATGTGGTAGAACTGGCTTCACAATGCAAGTATGTTGTTGTCACCCCTCTCCCTGGGGGTGAAAGTCCAAATGCATCTTAAAATGTGTACATGTGCCCTGTTGTTATTGTTAAAGAAATGAATAGCTATGGTTGTATCCTACATGTATCCTGCACATTCCTACCTTTCTGTTACTTTGTTTTTAACCCTGCTTGCTCCCCATTTCACCACTTTCCTATCTTCCTCATTTCTTTTCTTTACAGATTTATTGCAAGCTGGTGCATGATGTTGTCAAGCTATGGCAAAGCCATAGAGGAGCTTATTCATTTCATTTGCATGGATTTTCCACTCAGTGGTGCACAATGTGCATGAAGACTTAAATTGGAAAAACATATGTTGCTGTTAAACAACATTCCAAACTGTAAATACATATCCAAAGGAAAAAAATAAAAGGATTACATAATACCAGCTTTGAACCTGGTACCACTGGGATGAAAAATATAAGGTGGGGGCCTGATCTGTTGAGCTAAACCAGGACCATACTCTACATGACACTTAATGAAGCTGCAGGTGTTTATATAGGTGTGGCCATACCCCAATTACCACTTTTTTATATTATGCTTAACATTAGGTGATATTCAAATTACTGTGTGGCCCTGCATGTTAAAACAGTGATAATTTCTTTGTATTACAACATATTGTACTGGCTGCCATGTTTTGTATAACCAGTGGTTCACATTCGTGCACCGTGCGCACTAGCCCTCAGACACAGCACAAGACACAATAAATAGGCAAGATGTGACTGAGGGTGCAGGGTGATGGTTGAAATAGTTACAGTGTAACAGGCCAGAAATCATTACATGTGAAACGGCATGTGTTTCCCACCAATAGCAATAATATCATAGCCAGATACATCTGAAATGGTGTGTCCCACCTATCATTGTGCAAACACTTTAAAACAAATACATTGGTTTGCATGCTGGTAAATGATGCACCCGAACCATTTACAAATCTGTGACAATATAAAAAAAGAGTGTAGTTCTACCTTGTGTTTTATTGTGTCACAATAATAGCATTAAAATATACATGTCCGGGAGTAAAACCCAAGGCCTCCGGTATTCCAGTCTAATGCCCTACACATGTCCCCATAAGTGATTTACAGCTGTGATTGAAAAAACTACATACTAATACTTTCTTACATTGCTAAGTGATGGCAAGCATCAAGCAACGTCACTCAGATGAGCTTAACTGAGAAAATACAGAAACTGGTATATATTTATTAAAATACATTTGCTCATTAACTGACAATGTGACTTAATGCATCAGTTTGAAGGTCCAGTGGTACCGGGTTTAAAATAGGGTAGCAGCATAACTTTTAAAAGCGTGTACTATAGTTTTATATATATTCTCTTAACCAACTATTGATTAATATTGCTCTGTGCACCATCACTCAGTTTTTTGTTAAAGAAAAGAAAAAGGGGATGATAAGATAGTGGTGAAATGGGGAGCAAGCAAGCAAGGGGGAAAACAAAGTGACAAGAAGGTAGGGATGTGCAGAATGTGTGTAGGGAGGAACCATAGCTATCAATGTCTTCAATAGTAAACACTGGGCACATGTACACATTTTAATATGTATTTGGACTGTCACTCCCAGAGAGAGGGGTGACAAGAAAATAATTATGTTGTAAAGCCAATTGGACCAAATTAGGTGTGTCAAATGGACACATCTGTGACATGGAGAGCTATGCGTGGGACTCATTTTTTTTAGGGATAGGTGTCTTTTTTTGTTTTAAAGGAGAGAGAGTGGAATGTTGGGGAGGAACATAGGCAAGTCTGGGTAAGGTAAGTTGTGAAGGTGAGGAAGCATTTGCTGACAGACAAGACATACAAGACAAGGGCAGGGTCAGTGAAAGACACAAGAGGGGGTGGACACCTTGGTTGGGGTGGGGGTGGGGGAATCAAGGTCCCATGGACGTCACCACAGTAACAGTGTGACTCAAGCCCTCATCCATTCTACTGTCAGCACTGTTCCATCACTGAGATGCTGGCTGCTGTGGCCAACACCTTGGCTTACAGCTTGTCTGCCATACAAGGATGGACAGCAGGTTCTCTATCTGGTATAGGCATGTGCCCACACTCTGGTGCACAATCCTATGCACCACATCTGGCAACTCCACTTGGGTGATGCAAGCACCCTCCCTGCCTCTGCTCCTATGGGTAAATACATGCCTGGCCCATAGGCAGACATTCCTGAAGGTCCAGGTAGGGCAAGGGCAGCAGAGGGGGTACCACCAGATGGCAGCCCATAAGTGCTGGGTCTTGGTGATGCAGCTAGTGGAGTGAGTGTAGGCAGATCACCAAGAACTGGCCTACCCTGCTTTGCTGTAGTATTAGCATAAAAAAGAAACAAAACCAAAATGAAAACAACATTAAAGAAAATAAATCAAATATTTTACAAAAAAAAAAAAGAAATATAACAAAATATTAGAACAAAGGTTAAATAATATTAATGTAAACAGAAGGACACATAATTAAATTTAACATAAACAGAAGATAAGAGTATACATAATAAACAAAAAATAAGAAATAATAAAAATGATATAATAAGTTATAATATGAATAAAAAATAAAATTATAATAATAAGACATAAATCATGATAAAAATAAGTAATGCATAAATAACAAAAAGAAGATACGAGGTGGGTTGACAGAAAAAAAGAACATCAGTAACTTCACACATTATACAACACGATTTCAAAAATAAATTTATTTATTAATTTATTTCAATTTGATTACCGGGGTGGTCCACTGGGCTTTGGGGCCCGTTTTCAGTGGAGGCCCGGGGAGAAAAGCTCCACAAAAACAACAAACAATATTGATTACAAAAGAGTTCAGTCAAAAATATAACAATAGATGAAACAGGATTTTACAAACAGCCTACAATAGAAAAGTCTAATGGCAAAATAGTAAAATTAACAGTTTTAGGTTTCAGCACAGAAAGTAAAAAAATGAAGTAAAATATTTTAGGCTAGAGAAAGCAGGAGGTAATAACTTGAGCTAGGAATATAGGAGACAAAAGGAGAAAAAGAAGGCCAACCTAGGGTGACTTAGCAGTTGATTCATCAAGTAAGAAATATAAAAGTGGCCTATATAGCTAGTATTTAGGAGAGACAAAAGAGAGTTTAGTAGAGAATGGAAGTTAGCCTGGGGAGAAGGAGGAGGATGGTTTGAAAGGAATAGGTTGAAGAGTGCAGTTGCAAATTCGATTTAGATAGAGGTGGGAATGAAGTAATGTTTTGAAGTTGTTTAGGTTGTGGCAGGATCTAACAGAGGTGGGTAGGGCATTCCATTTTTAGCAAGGGTGAAGGATAAAAGCATTTGGCCAGCTGGGCGCTTAGGTTTTTGTACAGTGATCAAGTTTTGATGAGAAGATCTAAGGGATCTAGGAGGGCTGTAGGGTAGAAGAATGTTGGAAAGAACAGGACAGCTAGTTGGATGGAACAGTAGTTTATGGGCTATGGTGAGTTGGAGAAAGGTCAGTTGATTGGGGAGTTCAAGCCAATTTAGAGAGTGGAGGGGAGAGCAGTGATGAGTGATGGACTTGGCATTAGTAGCAAATTTGGATATTTTGTTATAGCATTGTTCCAATTTGGAGGAGAGACAGGATGATAGATTAGTGAGCAGAGGAGCGCCATAAAGTAGAGAGGGGAGGAGATAAGTGGAGGCGAGGGTTAGCCTAGTGGAAGGAGACAGAAAGTGGTTATTTCTGTACAATAAGCCCAGTTTTATGTGTGTTTTTTGATGTTTTGCTGGATATGATGATTGAATTTCAGCTGGTCATCAATTAATATACCGAGAAGTTTGGTGGAGGTTACTATTTCGATAGTGGAGTTGGAAAGGTTGGTAATATGAAAGGAGTTTTTGTCTAGTGGTGAGAATTTGGAGGGTGGGAAGAGGAGGATCTTAGTTTTGTTGGCATTAAGGGAGAGGTGATTTTGGAACATCCAGTTTTCGGTGGTAGAAAATGCAGTTTGGGTTAGGGCTTGGAGTTCAGTTTGATTAGTGGCATGGCAGATGAGGGTGGAATCATCAGCATACTGAACAATTGTGGTGTTGGGGATGGCTTTATGGAAGTCATTAATAAAGATATTGAATAGTAATGGGCCAAGAATGGAGCCTTGAGGTACACCGGTAGGTGAAGGAAGGAAGGTAGATGTAACTAGGCCCCATTTCACAGCTTGGGATCTGTTTGAGAGGTAGCTAGTGAACCAGGAAAGAGCCTTTTGGCTAAGGTTAAGGTTGGAGAGATGGTTTAGAAGGAGGGAGTGGGAGATGGTGTCAAAAGCTTTAGACAGATCTAGTAGAACAGTTGAGACTACATTACCAGAGTCATGAACAGAGTTCACAGAATAAAGGAAAGAGAGAAGGGCAGTGGTGGTACTGTGTCCAGGGCGAAAGCCGTGTTGGGTGGGGTGTCAGAAAAATATGGGTTACATAACAATTTCTAACTTAGCTAAGGCAACATGGGAAATCAGTGCACAAAAAGTTCCCGAGACCCGCCCTTAACCAAAGACGCAAAATATATCCAATTACAGCGTGCCGATAATGTTAGGTATTATACAAAATGGGTTAATAAATACAAATGTGATGGTAATTTAGATAAACCTTCACTTATTAAACTTGTTAGACAACTTAAAACAGACACAAAAGGTCCGCTAAAAAAGCAACGTCAATTAGGAGTCCCTCAGGCACACAGGTGGCTTGAGGATGCAAACCGTAGGGAACAAAAGATTAAAAATTTAAAAGCAATGTTTTTAGATAAAGAAGACAATAACTTGGTAATAGCAACAGCCCCTCTGCCCCCTCCACTTCACTTACCAGAATATGAAGCAAGTGGACAAGCTGATCCACCTCCGCTATATCCAGCTGTTCCTGCAAAACCAAAACCGTTTGTCAGAGATCCGATCGAGGCCAGGTCTCGAACACGCACCTTAAGAGGAGATATTGAATTGTATGAAATAAATAAAAATTCACAAGCTATGAGTGAAGAAGAGATATGTCCACTCATAGAAGTACCAAATCCACAGGCAGGACAGGCAGGACAGGACTCAACTCTTCTAGTATATAGACCGTGGACACCTGAAGTCATCTGAAAAGCCAGAGAGGGAATTCCCCATCCGAAAGTTAATTTTAGAAAATTCTTGGAAGACTTACAGGGCATGAGGTTAAGTTATCATTTGAATGGAGAGGAAGTAGAGAAAGTAGTCAGACAAATCATGGGTCCAGATTGGCACATGATCAGTGGCAACTGGAATCCCCATGATGCAGAATTTAGGCCACTCCCACATATTAATGCAGAACTGGATAACAGAGTGAATGGTCTGACAGACTGAATCTCTGAGAAATGGATGCCTAGGGCTGATTGGACTTGCATTAATCAATGCATACAACAAGAAGGTGAAACTGTTGATAGATATTATAACAGATTATTAGAATGTTTTAATAACCATTGTGGAATGCAGGTACCTGAAGACCAAACACATGATTCCCCATATGAGCAGCAGCTAACGAATGCATTTTTGAAAGGCAGTATTGCACCCATTAGCAGCTTTATTACAAAACACATGGTAGATCATCATACAAGTAGATTACAGTCATTACTTGAATATGCAAGACATGCTGAAAGGCATTTTAATAGTAAGAAGAAAAAGAAAACTCAAGTATTTGCAGTAGAAGACGGATCAGAAGTCTTTGTAGTACAGACCGGGAAGAAGGGTAAGAAAAATGCCCAGGGAAACAAACAATCTGATAAATGATCAGAGGATTTTGAAGAAAGAAAGAAAAGGGGTGAACGTTTTAAATGTGGGAAAAAGGGACACTTAGCAAGGGATTGCAGGCAAAACAAAAAGGTAACCACAGAAGACAAGGACGGTGAGGACTGACTATATGATAGTCAAGAATCACTGGAAAGGAATAAACAAGAAAAGACAAGTGCAAATGTGATATAATGGATAGAGGATGTGATAGAAGAAATAGAGGATGTGCATGAAATTACAGATAATGAAGGAAATGAAATTTTAGACTTAGCATTATTGAGCCTAGAGCTCTTCTTAGCAGACACAAAACCGGAAGTTACACTTCTGGTAGAGGGGAGGGAAGTTAAATTCCTGTGTGACTCAGGGGCTTCACGGACCCTGATACATCCTTCCAAACTACCAGAAAATTCAGAATCACTTGACTACATATTAGTGAAAGCAGCTAATGGATAGCTGTATCGGGAGCCACTCTCCCACAACATAGCAATAACTGACCCTGTTTCAGGGATGACCCAGAAAAGCAAAATTGTTGTTTCTGCAAAATGCCCAGTGAATCTTTTGGGCAGAGACCTAATGCAGATTTTTGGCATAGCAGTAGTTCCAACTATGCAGGGTATGGAAGCACAGCGACAAATGGATACTCTTGTAGTGCGACCGGAGGGTGAAACATTTTATTGGTACAGCCAGGACTTAGTTACGACTGGTCCAGGGGCAGTAACCGAAGAACTGATGAACGTAGCCATCAGTAAATCCCCCTCCCTTGACATTGATAAACAGCATTTGTTGCATTGCACTCTATATTACTGTAGCAAATCAGGACCTGATAAAGAATATGAGCAAGAACTGTTTAGAAACCATGCTAACAGATTAGTATTACGATATTTGTACTGGGACACAGAAGGAAACAGTGTAGTGAGCTGTTCATTGCCCCAGGAATTCCTAGCACTTTACATATCTAATCGATTACCACATGTGAGTTTGACTAAGATAGAAATGTGAAGTGGGCAGACCTAGGAGAAAAAGTCACAAGGTGGGAAAAGCAGACAGAGTTAGAACTTTCCGAACAGGGAGTACAAAAACAGAAGCTGAATTGGATAACACAGGCACACCCAGCTGTACACTTGCAGGCAAGTGAGGACAGCTGAGTAGCACTCTTACTAGAAGAAGAGGAAAAAGCCTTACGAGACATACCAGAGACGCTCTGGTCAACAGGGAAATCAGATGTAGGACTTATTCGTACAGCAGGACCAGTCACTATCACGCCAAAATCAGCATTTAGACCTCAAAAGAGACAGTATCCCTTGAGAAAGGATGCAGAAATAGGAATCAAACTTATAATAGCAGCCTTACTTAAGGAAGGAGTACTGGTAGAATCTCCCGATTCACCATGTAACACACCCTTATTTCCTGTTAGGAAAGCAAATGGAGAATGGCGTATGGTCCAAGATTTACAAGCTGTAAATGACGCAGTTATACCCAGGGCACCTACGGTGCCAGATCCACACACCTTATTAAATGATTTGAAACCTCAAAAGAAGTATTTTTCTGTGGTAGATATTAGTAATGCATTTTTCTCAATACCGATACACCCTGACAGTCAACATTGGTTTGCATTTACATTTCAGGGGAAAAGGTATACATATACTCGACTACCACAGGGATATTGTGAAAGGCCAACAATATTCACACAAGAAATGGCAAGTAACCTGGTGGGATTTATCCCACCGAAAGGCAGCCAGATTTTACTTTATGTAGGCAACATTCTGCTGGCAGCCCCCACCCAGCAAGAATGTAGAGAGGATACCATAGCATTATTACAATTTTTAGCCACTCAAGGACACAAGGTAAACAAGAACAAACTGCAACTTTGGAAAAAACAGGTCAAATACCTGGGATATGTAATATCCAAAGAAGGCAGAATATTAGATGAAGACAGAAAAACAGCAATATTACAAGCACCTAAACCAACTACCAAGAAGGAAATGATGTCCTTCCTAGGTACTACTAAGTTCTGTCGGAGTTGGATTCCAAACTATGCCTTGGAATCTGCTCCACTGACCAACTTGGTATTCAAAAATCCTATGGCAGCACAAGATTTATTACAGTGGACACCAGAAGCAGAATCAGCTTTCTGCAAATTGAAACAACTGATAGCTTCTTCATTAGTTTTAGGATTACCGAACTATCATAAACGCTTTTTCCAAACTGTAGATTGTAAGCAAGGTTATATGACATCAGTGTTAACACAACAGCATGGTGACAAACAATGCCCCATAGCTTACTATTCATCACAGCTAGACCCAGTAGTGTGATCCCTGCCCCACTGTGTACAAACAGTAGTCGCAGCTGCAATGGCAGTACAGGCTTCAGCCTCAGTAGTGTTATTCCACCCTCTCACATTGAGAGTGCCTCATGCAGTCACGATTATTTTACTGCAAGAAAAAGTAGCATATCTTTCTCCTGCTAGACATCTTTCCTGTATGACTATACTGTTGAGCCATCCTCATATGACAATTGAATGATGCACAACTTTGAATCCGTCAGCCTTGCTCCCGACCCCTGCAGATGGCAAACCACACTGCTGCCTGCAAGAGATTGAGCAAAAGACACTACCTAGAAAAGATCTCACGGATGTTCCTTTGGATGATGCCGAGGTGACATACTATGTGGACGGCTCATGCAGGAGGGGTCCTACAGGACAGAATTTAGTTGTGTATGCAGTAGTTTCTGATACTGAGATTTTAGAAGCAAAGTCTTTACCACACAACTTATCTGCACAAGCAGTAGAATTAATTGCTTTAACAAGGGCATGTACCTTGGCAAAGGGTAAACGAGTTAACATTTTTACTGACAGCCAGTATGCTTTTTCTACTGTACATGTTTTTGCGCAGCAGTGGAAAATTAGAGGAATGATAACATCTACTGGTAAACCAATTAATCATGCGCAATTTATTTTAGATTTGTTAGACTCTATTCAGTTACCTCAAAAAGTAGTTATTTGCAAATGCATAGCTCATACCAAGTAACAGGATAGGATTTCAAAAGGTAATGCGAGGGCTGATACAGCTGCAAAACAAGCAGCTTCAGCTTCACAAGTATTTCTTTTGAGTGAGGAATTACAACCATCTGAGATTTTAGACTTAGAAATGTTAAAAACAACGCAGACACTTACTACAAATGTAGAAAAACAAAAATGGATAAAACGAGGAGCAATCCTTGAGAAAGGACTGTACATCTCCAAAGAGAGGAAACCGATTTTGCCATCTAACTTGTTTAGATATGCAGCTTTGTTGAGCCATGGGCAGTGCCATGTCTCAACAGGCGGGATGGTACAGTTAGTGAATCGAGTGTTTACGATGTATGGATTTACAAATTACACAAAAAGTTTTTGTGCAGCATGCCATGTTTGTAACAAGGATCATGCACAAGGGGCATTAAGACCTAAGCAAGGGAGTTTCCCTACACCACCGTATCCGTTCCATACTATCTGTATGGATTTTATAGAGCTGAACAAATGTGAAAATAAGAAGTACTGCCTTGTCATTATAGATATGTTTTCCAAATGGGTGGAAGCTTTTACAACTAAAAATCCTGATGCAGCTACTGTTGCAAAAGTCCTCATTAAAGAAATTATTCCTAGATTTGGTATACCGGAAAAGATTTATAGTGATAATGGCACACGCTTTGTAAATCAAACTATACAACAACTAAGCCGTTACTTCAGAATTTCTCTGAAAAACCATTGCGCATACCACCCCCAATCTGCAGGATTAGTAGAGAGGCACAATGGAGTTTTGAAAAACAAGCTTAGGAAATTGATTAGTGAGACACAAAAGAACTGGGTGCACTGTCTACCTCTGGCACTGTTGAGTATGAGAACTGTTCCAAATGTAAAAGGGTTAACTCCTTTTGAAATTCTGTTTGGGAGGGCATATTATACAGCTCAGTGGAAACCTCTCATGCCTGCAGACCAGGAGGCTGACAGTTCACTTGCAGAGTATATGAGGCGATTTTTGAATAACAAACTTTTGCAGTTAAATTCTGTTTCAGATAAAGAACAAACCAGACCATCGGAAGCAGCAATAGCCCCAAGCACATGGGTCTGGGTGAAGGTCATGAAGAAAAAGAACTGGAGTTCTCCGAAGTGGGAAGGACCATACCAGGTGCTACTGTCAACACCCACTGCAGTCAAGATTGCAGAGTGAGTGTCCTGGATTCATCTGACACACTGTACACTGGTTAAGAACTTTGAACTGGACAAAAACCTTGTTACTGTTGTACAAAGAGAACAAAATAACCAGGTATAGAGTAATCAGAGATGCAGAACAACCTCAGAAAATTTGCATGATTATTCTGATAGCTATACTGATAACAATGATCTTTTTGCTGTGGCCTTTCCTTTTCCCAGCCACACGAGTTGAACTGAACAAACGTGATGCATTACTCATAGAATGGCATCCAAACTTTAACACTTACCAAGCAATTAAATATGTGTATGCTGAAACTTTTAATGTTTCAAACTGCTGGATTTGCACAGCTATACCAACAGCATATGGGGGATTATTGATGACTGCTGTCCCCCTAGGGGTCAATGAGATCTGGGAAAACTTGATTTTTGATACTACACCTGTGAAATCTCAAGACAAAATAGCATTGTACCTACCTGTTACACAAAAAGGGATTGTATGTTTTTACAAAAATGACACTATTCAGGTGGGTTGGAGCAATTGCAATGTGACTGTTTCTTATAAATGTTATATTAAGGCCAGTAAGACTAAAACCATTTGTGATACAAACTATGATGCATATTTTGAAAAGATGCATAGAAGTGTTAACAAAATACAGCATAATCCTGTTCTTTTAAAGCAGCTTTCTATTATTGATAAAAAAAATGTTTCGTGCAGGGCAAGCTTATATCAATACTAAAGTAGAGAATTGTTATTTTGTTTGTGGGAGAAAAGCATATAAATGGCTACCTGAGAATTGGTCCGGCAGTTGTTTTTTGGGTTACCTGGTTTCGGCCATACAACACACTGCAGCTTTGCCTCTGGGAAAAATTCGAAACATCAGCGAGGTCAGCAGTAAACCTAAAAGTCCAATCAAGAGACCTGAGAATCCAGTAGGATGAATCGAAGCAGGGTGGAGAAACCATAACTCAGTAAAACACAAAGATAAACTGACACACATGGACGAGTGACACCATTATATCATGGGCAGGTATAGCCCCTGCATATGGCGCAGTGAAATCAATTTGTGAGCTGAGAAAACTGTCCAAACTTCTCGAAGTTATGAGCAATGCAACTTTTTCTGCTCTCGAATTAGTGACTGATGAACTGAATGCTATGAGAACTGTGGTGCTTCAGAACCGCATGGCTCTCGACTTCACCCTAGCAGTGAGAGGTGGTACGTGTGCTTTAATCAAAGAGGAATGCTGTTTGTATATTCCTGACAACCAGCATGAGATAAACGACCATCTTGAGGTGATCCAGCAAGTGTCGGCCATGACCAAACCAGGCCCAAACCCTCTGACGGATTTTTTCCAGAATCTGTTTGGGGGGGTGGGGTTCCATCCTAATGAACATCCTGATTGCCATTTGTGTGGGATTACTCCTTTTAGGAGCATGCATTTGTTGTGGAATTCCCTGCATGAAAAAGTTAATCAAAGATTTTATAGACATGTCATTTTCTGAGACTTTGTATCAAAGTACTGGAATTAAAGAGTTGTTGAAAAGTGAAACACTTTCATAAGTTTAAACTGAATGACTCTCTTAACTGCAAATCCTAAATGGAAGAAATTAGGAGAAGAAGCAAACTGTTTATGCTTTTGAAAATAGAATTAAAAAGTATTAACAGGGAGGAAATGTCAGAAAAATATGCATTAATGAGTGTGCTTAATGCTAATTAGAAACTAAATGAGTTAACACGTTTTTCATTCTATTTTATATACACTATTTTATATACAGCTTAGTTTTATATGAGACTAAAAGATGCTTTTGAAATTGCAGTGTGCTTTCTGAAACTTGCAAGATGCCCTCTGACCTAGTAACTGCTAGCACAGCAAAATTCATCTTTATGCCTTTTGGAAATGTACTTGAGAAACAGGTGATTATCTGCAAGTTCAGGAAGCAATGAATGAACAATGCCATATTCTGTAATGTAATGATTTTGAACAATTAGCTCTGTCCGTAGTATGAGAACATGCACAGCTGCAGAAGGAAGAGATAAAGACAAACAAAGAACTGTTGGAGAAATGAACTGCAATCTATACTTGCTTTGTGCTCAAATTAGCCATAGTACCTTGAATGGTAACATTGCATATATCTAATCTGTGGTAGCCAAGGCCACGTTGTTTTTCTTAGGAAGTTTCTCACAAAAATTGATAGTACAAGCAGAAATTTACGAAAACAACTGCTACCTAATAATGATGTTAAAACTTGTGATTTGCTACGTCAGCTTGGTAGGCAATGCCTTATTAGAAAATGTATAAAAATGCTTGCATTTCCTGATTCTAGTTAGACAAACTCTGTATTAGCACGTTTTTGTCTCCTTGCTGCAAGATTAAAGTGCCTTAACCTACCTTTGCCTACCGTGTATTGATCATTTTTAAAGTATATTTTTCCTTTGACATGGGGGCAATACAATAAATGTATTGTCTTCTGATACAGTCTACCATAAACAATTACAACTACTAACAAATCCCTGTATTACTTAGACTACCTTTACAATGGTTACACATGACACCAGGCCAAGTCTGGTAGTCTGCACTTGCAATGCTTTAATGATCATTACATGACAGTATTAGATTTCTATTGATGGAAAGCTAACACAATAGTGTTATGTGACAATTGTTATATTTGAAGAGTGCGGTATTGCAAGCCGCAAGTGGTATATATTGTTCTTTTGCTTTTCTGTATACCATAATGCAAACTCTCTTTTGTTTTACACTTTTATAAACTCATGGGCACTGTTATCTGTGAATGTACTTCTGTTGCTTTGTGTTTCAGACCACACCGCTTCACCATTCAGAGCAGGATATCTAGACATATCATTACATATCTGGGTGTACAAGGAACATGAATTATGAACATATTTGAAATGTTGCTATTACATACATGGATAGTTGCATAAGATTTGTGTTAACATAACTTATCAACACTCATTTATTGACATCTTCATAAAGTACTTGCCAGACCACCATGAACCCTACAATGACCAGGTCAAAGCAGTGATTCTTATATCTGTTTTTTCAGTAGATATGTGTATTATTGAAAGGTACTGTACAGATATGCATTTTCAATCTCATAACATAGTATGATAATGCTGCTAATCCATCAATAACTGTTAAGGCTGCAGTAAGAGCGCTTTATATATTTATTCTTACTTACCACCTGCTTGTCTCATCTGCTCCAATCGCCTATTGTGGAACCTCATATTTGAGGCTCTCTCTTCTGCAGTTGTGGAAAAAAGGAAAAGGGAAAAGCAGTTATGAACACCAAGGTTTACCATAACCAGCTTGAGTATTTTCAGTAAATGCAAGAGCATTATACCTACACATCAGTGGGGAGTTCACCACCTGGCAATCCCTGATCCACTGATCAAGGTTACACCTCTTTCTCCTATAGATGTCACCATAGTGGTGATAACACTGTTCACCATTGTGCAGGATACCAGTCATGCTGCTAAGTGCCTTACCAAACTATCCCAGGCTTCCACTTTGTATTGGGTGCCAGTATAGCCCTCCTGCAATGGGCATGGACCATGATCCCTAACCAGGAGTACAGTAAAAACCTTGGACTCCTGGACACCCCAGTGCTGTGCCCTAAAACCTAGACCTTCACCTGCTCCAGACATTGCAGTACAAGTCAAACCTCAATATATGAAGTGGAATTCCTGGCATTTCCTTTTTAAATACCATGGTTTACCTCCACCTGCACTTACTCAGAGTGCACACTGTGTACAGTTTGATACATCAGAAAATGGTGTGTGCCACTTACTATCACGCAAACAGGACAGTATATACATATCCATAGAAACAACTTCATAGTTGCATGATGCTAAGCACTGTGCACATTTTTCAAAATAAATAAATAAATAAATAAATAAAATAAAAAATAAAACAATAAAAATAAAAAAATAAATATTGCAAATAACATCACCAAGACACTTCCATGGTATTTCCCTTCCATTACCAGGTTATTTGGATAGGCTGCAATCTAAAACCATCATAAATAAAAAAGTATGCAGTGCCTGGATTAGAACCCAGGACCATCAGTACTTTAGTCCAAAATGTCACCTATGTCACCACTGGGGTAATGACATCATCAGCATTGTTTTACTAGGTGCTATACCTCTAATGCGTCAGCGCAGCACAGCTCCACTAACCATGTTTCTGCATCTCATAACAGTGTAAAGTTATATTTAGTGAAACCATCCTGTTTCTATTTTTAGATGTCTGGGTCATGTCTGCTACCTGGATGATCCTACTGTGCAAACCTGATAAGCATTCGCATGCTCTGCAGTGCACCGTGCAAACATGTGGGATATATTACATAAAAATATAAAAGGACATAAGATGGAATAACAATTCTGTATTTCAGATAGTCATTCAGAATGGCTGGATTTATTGCATATTCTTGTAGTGGTGTGTGATGTGGGTTGACCATGGAGGCTTACATGGATTCATTATCCATGCTGTTCTGGGATGTTTAATGGCCAATGCTACTGGTACACATCACACAACCTTACTTAGATGCAACACACATCATGAATATGCAGTACACGCTACCAATGCCACTTCTCAGCCATCTACACAAATATATTCAATGCAGGCTCTACAGAGATCCTATACAGAGTTTACTGAATCCAGTGGATTCTCTTTTATATTAATTCTCTTAAAGGCACAGTATTAATCAGATATGCAATATTTGACAACTACTGCCATATAAAATACTTCAGAGTAGTTTTGGCTTACCCATGACATCATTTTGATGTGTGTAACATGTCTCATGATTTGTGAAGCAATCTGCAACACTGGGTAACGGCTCACTGCAGGAAAAGCAAAGAGGAAGAACAACAACAACAGCAACTAAAAAACAGAGTGATGAAAAAAGAGGGCATGACAGTTCTGTTCTTTACTTATACCTGCTGTTTCTATATCTTAGCTTGTGTATTCATTTACTGAATTATTATAATGATCTGGATTTTCTGTATCCTATATCTCTGAAGATTTAGTCTAACTGAAATCACATTCATTCATACAGTCATTTGTCTGATCTTTCCTCATCATATCCATTCATCGCCCCTTTTTCCCACATAGAGATCTGGGTGTCACTTCACCAGTGGCAATCATCCAGAGACAAGGTTTACACTACCGGTTCACTAGTCCTGCCAAAGTAGTTCTTCCACACTACACACTCCCATGCAGACTTACACATTTATTTTTTTTATTTATTTTAACATTTGTTTACAGGGAAAGTCCGACTTGGAATGAAGCCAATTTTCAGGAGAGGCCTGGGGAGAAACGCTCCGAATGCATGTCTTTGAAACATATGGCCCATTTAGAGTATCTAATCCACCTACTACATATCTTTGGAATGTGAGAGAAAACTCGAGCACCTAGAGGAAACCCACCCAGGGTGGACATGCAAATTCTGCACAGAAGGCACCCCTGCTGAGAATAGAACCAGGGAACCTCTTGCTGTGAGGAACTACTCTATCCACTGTGCAGCCCTATTTCCTCATCATATGTTTGCTTATAAAAGTCTTGAGCCTGTGGAACCCTAACACATAACACAGACCAACACACATATTTTTGGAAAAGGGGCAAAGGTAAGGTAGTATCTGATTTATTAAAATAATGATATTATATTCTATCCCTATCATTTATGTCATAGTAAAATATAACTCACTTCATCTATTGGATTTATGCATTACTTTCTATGTACAGTCACCCTGTCTTTTTTTAATATTAGGAAGGTGGTGCGAAGATTTCAATAGCAGAGTTTGTCACTTTCATCTTCTAAAAAATGTATAGGTCAGTGTAGAGCTTGTTTGGTGTGCATGCATGTCTTTGCACTTTCTGGTTGAACAGAAACACAAGTGATATTTTGGCATTTAGATATACTTGCTGTTAAATATTTTTGCATGCATCTAACATACCATGAATTACATTGCTGGCTTTTTTGGTAGTAAAACAATTCAGTGTGCTTGTTTTTTGCTTAAGGCTAAAATGAGTATTCCATCAAAAGTCTCTGACATTTGTAAATTGAGGCGAACTTGTATTTTTTTTTTTTTTTTTTTTTTTTTTTATGGCATTCATGTTTTTCATGTATCTACAGTTACAAATCTTGCAGCCGAAACTTAAAAGTCTTAAGTTTTCCATTAGCATTTCTGTTCAGTAACACTGTTTCTTATAACTATTCAAATGTCAAGTGGCATGCATTCTAAAAAAAAACTATGCAGGGCACATAGCATACCTTGCTTCCATAGTCTACAAACTCTGTCCACAGCGTAAGGTCATATAAAGAGGTTATGCAGGAGATATTTAAAGTAGCAGTCTGTGTACCTGTAACAGGTACTGAGAATAGGGGTTTGAAGTACATTAGAGCATACATCTATTCACCTTCATTTGACATGTAGGAGGTGGATCATGAGGTGAAATATGACACATTTTGAAATAATAATCAGCATCTTTTATTCTCACTCCTTCCTGTTGTTTGTCACATGAAATGCTGCAATCATGATTTAACTGTAGGACATCCAAGTTCAGCCTATAAGCAGTGGACTTTTATGAGAGATGTCTCTTGATAACTGGCCCATCTGGCTGCATAATATGAAAAATGTAACTTACAGAAAAAAGACAAACCAGTCCCTTCAGCCATAACCACTCTTCTCAATTTGCACATGGGGTCAGGGTGTCAGTTTTGCAGTAACAATCATCTTTAGCCAAGGTTTACACTGCCTAAGTAGTTCATTCATACCACTCATTCACGCATACACTCTCACCTATGGTCAGTTTAGAATTTCCAATCAAACCACTGCATGACTTTGGAATGTGGGAGGAAACCAGAACACCCACAGGAAACCCACGTAACCACAGGGAGGACATACAGACTCTGCACGCAAGGCACTCCAGTTGAGAATCAAACCAGGGAACCTCTTGTTGTGAGGCAACAATGTTATCCACTGCACCACTGCAGCCATCCAAAAGCCAAAACAGTCATCTGCTATTAAGGCATAATTCTTATAAGAGAAAACAGCATGACCTAAACCACACAGCCACAAATTTTCAGAAATATGACTTTGTCTTTTCCATATAGCTGCACTTGAACTATTATAGACAGATAAGCCTAGGTCTCAATTGTACTGACCAGAAAATATGAAAAGAGTAGCTCAGGAATAACTGGTAAAGACAAAGCATGCACTCTTAAGGATGCATATTTTGGAATCAGGACTGTGAACTAATGATTGGACAACATTAGTAAACCACCATTAAGTTACTTAGCATAGTAAATCCATTTTCACCTTACCCAAAGCCTCAATCTATTATTCTTGCAACATTGTATAGCCATCTTAAATTCTGAATGTAGTTAAGTGATTTGTATCTACTAGCCCTGGCATATTCAGAAGCATTCATAATGTCATGGCACAGCACTAAGTATCAAAAAATTCATAATGCAATTCTGCCCATTATGTCCTAGCTCTGTCATAGGACCAGCATTGTGTAGCAGATTAGAGCAGCCATGTTATCGATAACAGTCATGCTACTAAATAAGGTAGCCTTACAACAAGCAGTCGCATGGAGAATGTGACATGAACAGTATGGGGTTCTGTGCACAGCTATGTGCACTCACACTGAAGGTCTTAATCCTAGCAGCTCAGGTACTGTGATCAGGCCACAGAAGGTCAGCACAGCAAAATGCCAACTAAGGTAATCTAGGTCGTCTACTTTTTATAAAGGGCCATTACAATGGCATATCAGATGATCCTGATAGTCCCTGCCCACCGGTAGCAATAACTTAGCTTCTTGGTTCCAACAGGCAGAAACCTTGCTGAAACCAATGTCTAAAGATACCATATCCACTCAAGTGGGCTTCACAGGCTTCACAGGCAGTAACATGGCAGACTTATGCATATGGTTGCAGAGTTAGACATCATATGACGTGTATCACTGGTTTGAAAAATGCACTATTGAAAATACTAATAGCACATTGTTACAGAGCTCCATGCATGAGCATAGTTTGCACATGTCCCATTAAAGCTGGAACAGACAAAGACAGGTTTGCTGGCACTGACTGGTTGTGATGGCATAATGTGTTATAGCAGCAATTCAAAGACAATTACACTAAGTTACCTTATTATCATAACTGTCATGCTATGAAGCATGTTTTAGTGTGATAGAAAATGCAGTCATCATATTGCAAATGACCACATTTATATGAACAATTCAGGAATATGAATTCAGCAGAGAAAACTTAATTTTAAAGACATAGTGAAAGAAGAAGACAACTCGTAATGTGTAATGTACTTCTGCACCTTTAGTGTAGTGCAGAAGTACATCTCGTAATGTGTAATGTACTTCTGCACTACACTAAAGGTGCATGGCAGTAACAGGATCAGGTAGGAAACACTAGAAGTGGTGAAATAACATAGCACATGGGCATGACAAGTATATTTGGAGGTATGAAGCAGGAACAACAGGAACCAAGCAAATAGTAACAAACAACAGGAACAAGTTCCACCAGGATTTATTAAAAGCACAAAATCTTTCTCTCTGACGTCTCGGCTAGAAGCCTTCAAGGAGAATAGATCACTTACAAACAGCAACAGTTTATATACTTCACAAATAAGATAATTATATAATTAATCAATTAGTACAATAATTCAACCAACTAATGTTCTCCAGTTAAGCTCTTCATTCAGCCCAAAAGGAGCCATGGTTTGAAATTTTAAAATATATACAGTTTCTTTCTGCACTAATCTACTTTTAACATCAATGTCATTATACATAGAAACACAAACTTGTTCTAAAATTGTAGCTTTTAAGCCCTCATTACACTTGTTATGTGCATCTAAAAAATGTGCTGCAACTGGGCTATCTTCTCTAGCATTTTTAATGTCTCTTAAATGCTCTAACAGCCTTATTTTAAAAGGCCTCTTTGTTTCCCCAATGTAAAATTTATTACATTGGCATTTAAGAGCATAAATGACACCCTCAGAATTACAGTTAAATGTACCCCAACTATCAAATTTAACATTATTAATAAAATTAAAGTTGGATACAATATATTTACAAGCCTTGCACTTCCCACAAGGAAAGGTTCCAATTTTAACAGGTTCCATATATAATTGTGATATAGGCCTCTTAATCTTAGATCTTACAAGAAAATCTTTTATACTCTTACCTTTGCGGTAAGAAAACTTCATATTTACATCAAGCCATTGTTGAACATTTCTGAGTGAACAGAAATAACACCAATATTGGCTGACAATATCAAGGAACTGTTTTGTAAAACTACCATAAGTAGTAACAAAATAAATATTTTCTTTAGTAGAACCTGAATTGTCATGCTGTATATTACACTCCCTTGGTAAAATAGATTTCATATGTCTAGGTTTAACACCTGTGCACAATCTTCTGAAGCTGTTATCCAAAATATTTGAATTATAGCCTCTAGTGGAAAAAGATTGCACCAAAAGGCACATTTCTTCATGAAATATATCAGATCTATTACATAACTTGGAAATGCGTAGCATTTCACCAAAAGGTAGAGCCTCAATAACATGTAAAGGATGGCCACTACTTGCATGTAGATACTGGCAGGAAGAAGACAACTCGTAATGTGTAATGTACTTCTTCACCTTTAGTGTAGTGCAGAAGTACATCTCGTAATGTGTAATGTACTTCTGCACTACACTAAAGGTGCATGGCAGTAACAGGATCAGGTAGGAAACACTAGAAGTGGTGAAATAACATAGCACATGGGCATGACAAGTATTTTTGGAGGTATGCCCAATTTTCGGGTTTGACTGACCCCCTACACATAATTTTATGAACCCCCCCATCACACATGTGTTTTGAAGCTGTCTCGTTCTCAGAAAGCCATATATGACCACCATAGTAGTGACATCAATACTGTAAAGAAAGGGGACACATCTTACATTTCCTTTTTGCCAGAAGTAAAAATAAATTGCATTTTATGCTAAAATTTTGCAATACAGTTCATTAAACTCTACAGATTTTACTCTTTGATAATGTGTTTATATTTTTTTCATCATTTTTGTAACTCTGCTTTTTAAGCATGTTCTACTGAGTAGTATCCCACAGTCCTACTAGAAGCAGGAAGAGATACATGCTAGTTGGTATTCAAATGTTATGCTAATTAGACACCCAGATGTTTGGCTGGATGCACCTACATTTCAATGGCTTTTGTTGCTATTTTTAGTATCTGTAGGTTGAGAGGTATAGGATGCATGCATATAGACCCCCCAAATCAAAGCAGTACAGGAGCAGGCAAAACTTCCAGTATCACATTTGTTTATTGATTGGCATCCTGTCAGTGTGAATCCCAGCCCAAGCTACACAAGAGTCACTACCGCAGACATCCATCAGCTACACTGTCTTCAGTGTTGGTAAGTCGTCACTGCCATGACTCAAAGTCTTTCCTTACTTCAGTATCACAGTTGCCATCAATCATCAAAAATGAAAATTAGTGATACAGAACTAGACAGCCATTGCACACAACATGTTAGACATGTTGAATGTCTTGGATGGCTTGAGTGAGGATGTTCAAGACCTACATGGACTGCAGGATGACCTACAATCATGCAGATTGATATGACATATTGATTCTTAGAGCAAACAGACATGCTCATTTCATCAGTAGCCAAAACAGCTTATGTTGCTGCATCTGCGAGCTAAGTGATAACTATGCTTCTCCTCTGTCCAACTATAGGCCATACCAGTCATAGCCATGCAAGGATACAGATGTGAAATGGACAGTCACAGACCAGGATTAAAAAGATGCTGCACACTGTTTCCAAGACTGTATCACTGTTACCTCTGGCCACTTCAGCCATCATACTAGGCAGTAGCTAATCTCATGGTTGTGTCTAATAATGCTCATCTGGCTCCACCTCTGGGATGCCTCACTAAGCCACCAGCTCTGATTCCTGCTGCTCTACTTTGGCCGTATCCTTTGTTTAACAGAGTACCATTCCTAGCAGACATTGTTATCAGGGCCATGGGCATCATCCATCTCTTGGTTCCCGACATTGAACATTGAGGTTCCTGCACACACTCACGAAGTGCACTCAGTCAGACAGAATACTTCTGACAGTGAAATTAATGGCCACACAGTGATCCTGGGTAACATTCACAAGTTGGTGGTCTCATCCCACTAGTGGACAATGTAATACCTGCCTCCACCAATGACTAACCACCTGATTAGGTACAGCATCCACCTCACATGATACTTACTCATATAACACTGCTGTCACCCATCACTTCGCCCTATCTTCAGTGCAAATGATGATTACTGTGACCTGCCCACCCTGTGGCATACGTAAGTATGGTAATGTCTGATGTGCATTGCCAGCAGTCAATGCATGTTAATGTATGACATGGGTGTGATAATACATACATCACTTTTATTTTCTGTTTTCTTTATCACATGGATCAGATAATGCCTTGTTGCTTCTTTGCTACAGCCACAATGTATTGCATCTGCCTTTACATTGCAGGAGTTCTGGCACAGCCATTTCCTCTGATGTCTCTACAACTGATTCTTTATCTGCCATCATTAAAAGACTCTGAGGCATTACTCTGATAGTCCCGATTGGTATTTAACTGCATACCATGATATTATTAGGTAACAAAGTGAGCACTATGAATAACTTGAATGGTGGTCTCAGATGCATAATATAATATACTACCAGATGCATTCAAGCAGCAGAAACATATATTCTGGAGTTATAACACATGTTCAGCAATATTTCTTGTATATAGATGTGCAGTATTAGATGCCATCTCAACAATGACATGGGATTTCAGATGGGGGTCATCATCTATAGTTCAAAGTCATATTCCTCATGACCTGCAGCCCACATCAATAGATACCACTCCTCCATTCTTATCTGCTAAGTTGTACATAGTATACCTGAATTCACTGCTTATTATGCTTAGAATTTCTGTACTTGTAATGTGGAGCTTCTCACCATGTGATTCTATTGAAAAGGGACACTTTGCTCAGTCATACTATCCAGGTTATCAAATGAAAATAAACAAACAAATAAATAAATAAATGCACGAACTGCTGGCTACATAAATGGGAACTGTATATCTTGGCCTGTCTACCTGGAAATTTGTGCACCTAGTCACTTTGCTTGCACAGGTGGTAGAAGTTCCACTTGAGCTAGGTATATGAGTCATGAGAATTGCCTGGGTGGCACATGGACACATTTTATATAATGTCCTGTGTATTACACATGACCTGGCAGTTAATGAAGATGAAGCCTTTATCCTTGCTATGCCAGATGCTAGCCAGAGCAGTTGCAGACTTGATAGCAATGTGGGTGCAATCAATGGCCCCGAGGACTTCAGAGAAATGGACTGTGTTGTAAAATGCCTACATAGTATTGGTTCTCTCCTCTGCACTTTGTGGAGGCCATATGTGGATCTTCTCAAACTGCAGCACCATATCATGGAACTGATGTAGGATCTGTGCAATTGATGGCTGACAAATTCCTAATATGTCTCCTGTCAGTTTCTCAAAGTTCTCTGTGGAGAGTATAGTTAAAGCTGTACAAACCTTCATTTCACAAGTGAAATGCCTATATACCAACAAATTCTGGCATTCAGAATAGATGAGTGCAGTTGCTGTTATCAATGCATTTATATTTTTCCAAATTGCTCCACCATGTGCACCCCAGAAGACCCAGGTTCAATAAACAGCTCAGGCAACTGCAGGAGCAAAAGGAAGGGATGGGTGTTACCATCCAGGGAGCTGGGTGGGCAGTGACATAGGCATCTCTCATAATGATCCTTAGTGGAGACTGGGGATGTCATGCATCATCCTGATGGTGGGTTAGTGCATAAGGATGAGCTGCTGCAAAGGCAGAGTGATACTCTGTGAATTCCCAGTCGCATACTCACCTCTAAACACTACCAGAAGTAATTGGGAGGGGGTAATAATAGGTAGGGTATACAGGAAAAACACCCTGGAGAATGGTGACAGCTGAGAACTCCAGGACACTCTTAAGCTCAATAACCAGCCCCAGCTAATATCAAAGGAAGTGCCAGGATTTGAGAGTAGCTCACAGTTCCAGCAAGGATGTGAGGCATGAGGAAGGAGTCCCATAGGATGATGCAAGGACTCCTCCCAAAAAGTATGATTTCATCATCTGCAAATGCAGTCAGTATTATTATCATGATGGTACTGATTTCATTTGCATACCATGAATGCAGTGTTATTTTTCTAGTAGCACACTTGAATTAAATGTTTCTCTGACTTAGTCCCTCCCTGTGTGGTGCCACTCCTTGAGTAATTTTGTATAATGCTATGGGCTAAATGTTACTGAATAATCCCATAATATAAGCATTGTTTTGCAAAATGATGGGCTAGCTTTACAATCTCATTAGACTCTGAGTTTTTACCTTGTACTATCTCAGAAAACCTAATTATGTTAATTCATGTATGTATTAAATGTCTGTGATTAGGTTCATAGGTAAATACTAGGCTAGTTGCACTTCAGGGTTATTTTAATCTAGCCACTTTCTCTTTTTGTGCTCAAATTAATCCGTCCAATTTGTTAAGAGATGGGCCTTACCCATCCCATAGTCAATAATTATATATCACCCCTAATGACAATAAATGTTATCACAAAACAGAGATAATTTGAGGGGACACATGCATGGGATAAAGCATTTAGGAGCTGCCCCTGTACATTAGTAGTACAGGGGGCAGTCCTGGTGTAAATTTTCCGTTTCCCATCCATAGATCCAAGTTGTACTTAAATATGGACAGGAATGAACTTAGTTTTGTTTGGATGGGGAGTTTGTTCCAGCGCAGTGGTATCCTCTGCAAGATATACCTGTCCTTCCAAACCATTCTGTTGATGTTGCAGAAGAGGTATATATATACCTAGACTGATTATTTCTGATTCCATTTGACCTTCTGACATGCAGAAAATCCATCAATATTAGGTCACAGGATATATTGTGTTCCCGATACTGGTTATCGTTAGCAGTCTGTAAGATACCAAATATAATGACAGAGCTTTGAGTCAGTCCATGTAAGCCATGTTGATTAGGCCTTATATCTTTTAGTAAGGCATCTCTTTGGGCATTCCATTTGTTGCATGAGTATGAACAGGTACATGCTAAAAGGGGGAATATATTCAATGACTGGCCTAAAGGAGCCAATGACATCCCTTTATCTAGGCACAATCCCTTTGTTTATAAGCTGTACAATATAGAACGACTTTCTCACTACAAAGGACACATGTTGGTCAAATGTTAGGCCACTGTCTGCTTAAGTTCACAAATCCCAAACAGCTGGGTCAGCTCTCAGGGATGTATTGTTAATATGATAGTTCCCTGGGATAGATGACTTCCCAAAGGATACAAAGATGCATTTTTTTAGCATAAAGTTGCAGTCCATTATTTTGGGAACAGTTATTTATTTAGGACAAACAATTAAAGCAGGATGGCAAAAAACAGATTTGGGAATTCAATGACTGCTCCTTGCTTGCAGTCATCTGCAAACTTTGTCAGCCTGAGCCCTTTGTTGTTTGCTTTTACTTCAGAAAAGTAGATGCTAAACAAAAGAAGTCCTAGCGCAGAGCCCTGGGAGACTCCACTAGTTACTGACCTCTTTCTGGAGGCAACTTCCCCTATATTGATTTCCTGCATCCTATCATTGAGCCAGTTGGCAATCCAGTGGGTGACATAGAGATGTATTCCCAGTTTAGCTTTTTTACTATGCCTGAGTGGGGAACTGTGTCAACAACATTGGCTAAGCCAGAGTATGTGGTGTGTACTATTTTGATTTCATCAATTGCTTTGGTGGCGTTTACAAAAAAAAATCTACCTGGTTGAGTAAGCATGACCTGCCTTTGATGAATCCAAGCTAAGATGGGTGCAGTGCTTGTAGGTTCTCTATGCCCTGTTTGATCAAGTTCCATAATAATTCTTTCCATGGCTGTGCATTTGAGGCTGGTCAGACTTATGGGTCTGTAACCACCTGGGTCTGAGGAAGGTCCTCCCTTATACAGGGTAATGACTGTAGTTGTTCTCCATTTGCTTGGTACAAAACTTGTGTAGAGGTAGAGCAGTGCTGTTAGGGGTGTGGCTAAATCATGCTTTGTGCTATTTAAGATGCATCCAGGGTTATTGACTGGACCCATAAATAACAGTATTTTTAGCTTTTGATAGCACTTTTAGTACTTGAGCTTGTGTAATATTTGATATTAGATATTTAAACATTATATTAGAAATTATTATTGTTAGTATTATTGTTAGATATTTAGATTGATTAGACATTAGATATTTTAAATATTATATGTAGAAAACATTGACAGCAATAAAAAACTGCCTCACGTATCAAATATCTGCAAATAGAAGATATATTTTTTGTGTACAACTGTGTTTAGAAATAATCCCTTGTAGCATGTTAATATTCTTGTTCTTTTAAGTAAGCACAATGCCTTTTTTAACCAAACTTCATTCTCAGCTACATTGCAGAAAATACTTTTATAATGGTACTAAAACAACTGTATTTACTACAAAATCAAATTATAATGAGAACAAGAAACTCTGGGTGTTTATTATTATACTACAAATTCAAAATGCTGTAGCAAAAATCCAATAAGACACAAACGTTGAGGAAAAAATATACCTTTATAAACAGCAAAGCTTTCGAGTTACACACCCTTTCTCAATACTAATACAGGTTTCATTAAAACATTCCATTTAAATAGGAGTCAATATTGCTCACATGACATACAGCCCAAAAAATCATGTGACAATTACAAAACTTAAAAATTTCATACAACTAATAAAACATAATATTTTACATATATATAATAAATTCTACAATAAATTCACAACCTACAAACTCACATATAACATTTAACATAACTTAGTACGTTGTATTTTAACTAAAATAGATTTTTATGTGACAGCAGAATTCAAGCCAGGTAAACAATCAGCTGATAGCCTTAATATCCACTCATACTCTTTTACTTCTAAAAGATTATTAATGTCACCCCCCCATCTGATATATGTACCATGTCAATAACCCTAAATTTAAATTTAAATTTTAATTTTATGTTCATTATTATGAGTACCTATGTGTTTATATAAAGCATTCCTTTCGTTAGCCCTTCTTATCTCAGATTTATGCTCAATAATGCGTTCTTTTAAATTTAAATTTAAATAGTTAAAATACAACATACTAAGTTATGTTAAATGTTATATGTGAGTTTGTAGGTTGTGAATTTTTTGTAGAATTTATTATATATATATATGTAAAATATTATGTTTTATTAGTTGTATGAAATTTTAAAGTTTTGTAATTGTCACATGATTTTTTGGGCAGCATGTCATGTGATTAATATTGACTGCTATTTAAATGGAATGTTTTAATGAAACCTGTATTAGTATTGAGAAAGGGTGTGTAACCCGAAAGCTTTGCTGTTTATAAAGGTGTATTTTTCGTCAACATTTTTGTCTTATTGTTTATTATCATACAACAGATTTTGCACATTTCAGGATATTGAATACACTTTAGAGTGTTCTTCAAGAAACACTTATGACTTTCACTGAAGTACCAGATTCAGCATTCTTTGAGATTTCCCACAAGCTGTATATCAGCATGGTGCATTCGAGAACAAAGCCATTACAATGACTTATAAAATGAGTATTCTTCAACCCAGGACTTTTTTATAGCAAAAGCAACACCCTGAGATTAATATAATTAGTTTCTCCTGGGATCAGATCAGTCTAGAAGACAAGTACCCTTCAGTTGTGGTTTCTTTGGTTTATTTTAAAGAATGCATGCATGCAAGGGCAGCAGTCATGAGAAAAGAAAGATATTATTGATTCAAAATGTATTGTTTTCAGTGGTGCAGCATGTGTGCCTTGCTATTATTCAGCAACATGGGAGTCATGATATGAAACCAAAGAAGAAACATGGAAGTTTAGTCATAACAATTCAGTATGTCCAACATTTGCCATTCATAACCAAACATGTTACATGAAAAATTGCAGTTAAACAAATATCAGTTAAATAAAATATAGCACCCTAAACTGTGAGACATGGCCATAATTCAGCCATTTTCCATTTCATTTACCACAATATAACATCTTTCCTAGGTGCTGTAGTGAATAATTTACTGGTAGAGTACTTCCTCTTATTTTCCTGTTTATGATGGCCATGCATTGTGGATTCTCTACATTTCTGTTTTGTGATGCTGACCTTTTTGTCTAAACTCCAAAGTATTTTTTTAGCAACCTAGAGGTTCCATGACATGGACCGGCCTACATTCTGCATATTTGTCTTTCAGTTACACACATTCTACATTGAGGCTCCTTGTCTGCAGTCCAAATGTAGCATTACCGTGACTGTATGCCATGCATGTAGTATGTAAGCAATGACGTAGCTAGGCATACCCGGTGTACTCACATGAAAAAAAACATTTTTGAGGAGTAACTTTATGCAAACTGTTGCCTCACAGCTGTGGGCTGTCCCCACACACCGCTGCAATGTTAATGAGGCATTCCTAGGAGTGGCATATGATAATGTGATATTTGTTCTCCCCACAAATGCCTGTAGTAATTGATTTACACAGCCATATGATTCGTATAACCTTTTGGTAGCACAAATTAATCCCACCAGCCATGATAATAAATATGGCAAAAAGTTTGTTTTTACATATTGATTTCAAAGGCAGAGATTGTATTAGTTTCAAGGAGTTTAGTAGAAAGGTAGTGGTAAGATGTGTGCACGTGTGTGTGTGTGTGTGTGTGTGTGTGTGTGTGTGTCTGCATGTGTTTTACAGCATGTGTGCATGTATGTAGAGGTATGAGTGACCTCAAGTAAGTCTGTGTGCTTGTGTGTGTGTGTGTGTGTGCGTGTGTGCATGTGTGTGTGTGTGTGTGTGTGTGTGTGTGTATGTGTGTGTGTGTGTGTGTGTGTGTGTGTGTGTGTGTGTGTGTGTGTGTGTGTGTGTGTGTGTGTGTGTGTATGTGTATCTGCCTTGGTGATGGCAGTAGTGGGAATAACAGCATTTATATCACGTTATCGAAAGATGAAAACAGTGAATGCTATTTCATCGGCCCCAAAACATCTAACCATGAAAATATCGAACATTCAGAACAGCAAATTTTTTCCCATGGAAAAAATTTGCTGCTCCAAAACACATACACACAACACTAGCGCATCAAACAAACAGCAACCACACACATACACTCAAATTCCTACATCTAACACTACACTAAACTAAACATACACTACTATCTACCCACTTACCTTAACCCAAACCCTAACCCTAATTTTCGTCACTATCGCACACTCACCTAACCCTCGCCCTAACCCTAACTCACTTAAACCGCCCCTAACCCTAAAGTCTGTCACTATCGCACACATACCTAACCCGCACCCTAACCCTAACTCACTTAACCCACCTCTAACCCTAACGTACAAACAATCACACACTTACTTGAACCCAACCCGTAACTTTCCACACCAGCGCTAAGAATAGCGAAGCCACAGAAACCACCAACCAAATTCTTTCCCGAGGAAAGAATTCACTGTTCTGCAGCTTCGCTATTCTTAGCATTCACTGAATAGTGTTCAATATCAGAACATTCAAAGTTATACATTTATAATCTACCCAATCATTGTCAGCCAAACATTACATAGCTCATTCAAATCCTGCCTTCTTTTAAACCTCATTCTTCCTCTGTATGTATTGTTCCCACAATTCCCATTTTATGTATGCAATTTGCTCCTACCATTTTCTAAGGATCCCAATTCCAGATGTTTTATCTTGGTTACTATATCCACTATTTCTAGTACAGTTGGTTTAGACTTTGATTTCCATTTTCTAGTAATTGCTTATTGGCAGCCACTATAATTAGACTCAGCAAGACCTTGCTATATCTAAGCAATTTGGGTTCTGTATCATAGCTCAAAAATAATTTCCTTAGTTACACCAGTTTGTTAACCCAGTATCCCTGATAGAGTAGTCTACAGGGAATATTTAAAGTCTGCCAACTCATTGCACTGCCAGAAAATATGTCCCCATCTATCTCTTTCTTCCCCTTCACACCTCCAACATTTGCTGTCTACCCGAGGAAAAAATCTCTGGAGTCTACTTGGGGTATAAAAATACCTATGTAAACACTACCAAGCCAAAACCCCTAAATCTTCTAGATTTTGTTGCATATTTGGGAGACATACATATATCTTCTCATTGTTTCTTTGTGAATTGCTTATCCAATCTCTCTTTCCAATCCTTTCTAACTTCCTCTGATCAATTCTTATAGTTATCATGCAATATTTTTATATACACTACTAATTATTCAATTTTTAACAAATGATTTATTCTTGGTAGGATAGAGAGTTTTACATATCTTTTATCCCTAGGGAAAATATCTATTAGTTAAAATAAGTGTTATTGTTTTGTATGATTAGCAAATCGAGTACTTCATCTTTATTAGATATATTACTGGGTGTACCAGCTGATCTACACATGAGTATTTGCCTTAAGTTTTGCAATAAAATATGTATTTAAAAATTACTTCCTAACTCTCACTATCCACACTGAATTGTGTTCATACATTCTAAAAGCTTGTCATGATATGGTGTCAAAATACAGAAAGATCAAGAACTAACAGAAAGTAGGAACTCTGATATAGTGCCAAAAGTAGGGCATTATTATATGACTCAAATCTAATACAATGACTTTTATTAAAATTAGAGCAAAAGGCCATATCAATGTTATTTGATTAGGTGTCTTGTAAGTCAGTTGCAGCAGTTTTCTTTTTATCAGAAATGTCTTTTTGAAAAATGCCAGTTTATATGTTCTGTATTTTTAGATAATATTGCAGCAGTTTTTATTTAAGGGGGTGAGGTAATTTTAGAATCTAGAGTTGTTCTGCCTAACAGATGACCAAATGGAGCTAGATTATTTTTAATGTATGTCCATCCATCCCCAACCCCTTTTTCCTATTTCACACATAGAGTCGGGCTGATACTTCAGCAGTGACAACCATCTCAATCCAAAGTTTACACCACTGGGTGGTTAGCCCTGCCATAGTAGTTCATTCGTACCATAAACCCCCACACACACTCTCACCTATGGCCAATTTACAGTGCCCAATGCAACTGCATGTCTTTGGAATGTGGGAAGAAACCAGAGCACCCAGGAGAAACTAACGTGATCGAAGGGAGGCCATGCAGACTCAACACAGAAGGCACGCCAACTGACAACTGAACCAGAGAACCTCTTGCTGTGACACAGCAACACTAACTGCTGTACCAGTGTGACAACCCTCCACTGTAACCACCCTCATGTATAAAAGTAAATTATCACTTGTGGGAGTAACACAACTGCTTCTTTTAATTGTTCAGAGAGGAGGAAAAGAGTTCTACTTGTGGAACTCCCCACAGATGGATAAAACACTGGAACATCCCTATCCCTGATATAGTTTCCATTCGTGATTTTTTTTTTTTTTTTTTGTGTGTGTATGCCAGAATTTAGGATGCCGGAAGAGCAGGCTTGTGCTGTAAATCTACATCCCAAGCTAATATGGCTAACCTAGTTCCTGGGACAAAAGATGGTTCAGAGAGTTGATTGCTTTGATAAAGGCAAGCATCTTCTTGATATTTATGTACTTGCATCTATCCTTGGTGTCCCAAACTGTCTGCACTTTTATCCCTCCTGTAATTGCTTCCCAAACAAAGTCCAAAGCATCTGTGATGAGTGACTGCTTTTGGGCAGGGAGAAAGAGGGGGAGATCTGGACTTAAGAATATCTGTTGTCTCCTCTAAAAGATTTCTCTTCTGAGAAACCCGTGCACTGGGATTTGAAAATATATAGGATGTCGATGCTGGGACCAAAAAGATTTCAATATCACTGTGGTCTTGCCAAGGATGTCATCACACTCATAGATGCTATGAGACCCCAAATCCTGAAGTATCCCCTTGCAGTGACAGAAGTATAAGTGGAAAACCTTAGAAATAGATCTAGATAAAGATCTATTTTTCCTTTGGAAGAAAAGCTCTTTAAACTAAGGTGTCTATTTGGCATCCCAGGTACACAATCCTGTATGAAAAGTCAAGAAAGACTTTTGAATGCTCTCTTGGAATCTAAAAGTGAGATTCCTGACTCTTTGAAAAAGACATTGTAAAGATAAGCAATTCTTCTACATATGAAAAATGTGAATACCATGCAGCCTGTAATGAACTACAACTGGAGCCAGGCACTCTGTGAGCACTATTAGTGCAGTGGATATTCTAAAGTGTAAGTCAGAGAAGTGATCGTGTGATCCAGGCACAGAAAACTTTAAGAAACATCTGAAGTCAGGATGAATAGGGATGTGATGAGAAGCATCTTTAAGTCTAGTGTTGCCAGGAAACTTGAAATAGGAAGAGGAGATAAAAGGTTGTGATGTGACATCATTTTGAATTTGGGCACTATCACAAACATGGCACACTCATACAATATGCAGATGACTCGACCATCATCTGCTCAGCCCAGTCCCTACCAAAACTGCAAAAAGTCACACAGGAAGCCTTTTCCTTTGTTGAAACATGGTTATCTGATGCCCGATTAATACTCAACCCAAACAAAACTAAACTACTCATCTTCCAACCCAACAAACATACTCAAAACAACTCTCACTTTAACATTACGGCAAAAGACAACACCACTATATACCCAACTGAACACACCAAATTGCTAGGAGTGGAAATGGACAATAAACTAAAATTTGACATTCACATATCCATGACTATAAAAAATGTCCACAAAAAACTAGGAGCGTTATACAGAAATAAGCAATTTCTCACCAAAGCAGCAAAGATTTCAATAGCAAATTACCACCTTATCCCCACCCTACTTTATGCCTCTCCAATATATACCAACCTAAGGCAATGTGATCTAAACAAGCTAGAGACCTGCTACAACAAAATCGCCAAATTCGCCACAGGGGCATCCTACCGTAGTCACCACTGTCTCTCACTTGCTGAACTGGGCTGGCTTGAACTCCCTCACCTCCTTCAGTGGTATCAACTCTCACTCGCCCACAAACTAGTAAACCATCCACTAAATGTCCCATCCCTCCAGAATCTACTCCAACCCTATCGCACCACCAGACCACTAAGATTCAGCAGCAAAAATCACTTGCAGATCACTAAAGCCAATAACTCTGCTGGTGAAGCACTATTCTCTTGCGCCATAGCCAAATTATGGAACTCACTCCCACCCACAATTACCTCCATACCATCATGCACCCACTTCAAAACTTTACTAAAAGCACAACTAAAAACATGCTGGCTATGCCCTTGCAACTCCCACTCTAATATCATCCACCCCATCCAACCACTACCTTTCTTTCCACTCCACTAACTACCTTGATTATAGTAAGCTCAGATGCTCATAAGCCAGTGCTTATTATACAGCAATAACTTCTTCTTCTTCTTGTAACATTTGTTAATGTCTGGTATGCACTTCACAGATAAAGATTCTAGTTGTCTACTGATGTACTATGTTCTTCATCTGTAAATATGTTGTAAGTAATTGCTATGTAAATTGTTATTTACTATGTAATCCAATGTATATACTGTCTGTTTATTTTAACTGTGGAGCTTTTCTCCCAGGGCCTCCGCTGAAAATGGACCTACATCCAGTCGGACATTCCCGGTCAACAAATTTAAATAAATAAATAAAGGTCTCCAAGCATTTTTCTTTCTTTGGCACTAGGAGCATCCTTGAATAAAAATTCTTCCCCAACTGGGAAGAAAGAACTGGTTCCATCAATCCTTGGGACAGCATATGACAAACAAATGGTTGAAACAAAACAGTCTGATCTGGAGGAGGAGGAATGACCTACTGGAAAGGATGAATTTCCTCCCACTGCCATCTGTAACCTTGATTAATGATTTCAAGAAGTATTGTCTCTGAAAATATCTATTGCCAATGTGAAAAAAGAGATATTCAGATGTTCTGGAAGAAAAAAGGGCCAGGGTGGGAGGGTTCACAAGGTCTCCTGAACAGTCATTCAGACTTGTTGGAATGTCCTTGGTTTTGAGAGGTTAAAAACTTCTTTTGGAACCCCTTTGCCATTTCTTCTTAAATTTCTGTTTACCTGTATTTTGTGGAGACTGTTTATTTATTTTTTTGGCTAATATTGGATGAAGAGATATAAAATCCCTTGGAAAATATTGAAAAGGAGGGCTGAAAAATCTTAGAGGTTTGCAGGGTCAGTTTGCCCTTTTCATACCTTTTGACCACATCTGCAGCAGAGGGTCAAATCCCTACATCTCTATCCAAGACAGAATTTAAAATCTAATATTTAACATCACCTGGAGATTCTGAGAAAATAGCTATGCAAACATATTCAAAACTGTACCAGTGGCAATAATCCTGGAAGAAGTATCTACAGAGTTATACACACACTCTGTAAATGATTAGCGACCAGTGCAATAGAAGAAACTAAGTTATTTAAAACAGACTTTTCATCAAAAGATGAAACTGCAGCTAAAACTTTCCTCATACTTTCACAACTTGTCAGAGCAAGCTTTAACATATGAGCCTGACAATCCAAAAATCTGAAAATCAAAGTTGCAGAAGTATGCACTTTTTTCCCATACTTATCAATAATTTTTTGTCATCCTTATGAGTAAGAGTAGGATTGGAATTACCTAAGTGTTTAGCAGCAGTGGGACCAACTAAGACTATAGCTCCTGGGTCAGGTTTGGTTACAGTGTAAAAAATTTAAAGACTGAAAAAATGTATGCATCCTATCTGCTTTTTTAGGGGCACCTGGCTGACCATCAGGAAAATTGTAAGCAGTAACACAGACATCCTTTAATCACTTCCATACGCACCATTCTAGGTCATCAACTTTCAGATATCACAAACTGATTAACAAGCATAGACTCCTTCTTCTACACTCTATAGCACAAATTAAACTCCAAGCTGACATCCATCTCACCCCTGATTGCAACAATAATTTCTCACCCTACATACAATCCTCCCCATTCACCACCACAACAAATTCTAATCAGTCTACTACTCATCTTCATCCCTACCCCCTAGCCCAAAAACCTCTAATACTGACCTACTCTTAACTAATTTTAATCTCTATAGTATCATAAGTAAAGTAAGTGAATTCCATGCTACCCTAGCCACCTACTCTTATCTGTTCAGACCCCTATCTCCAGGAACTTCAACTAAAAATGCAAACTGCTTTCTGGGACATAGAAAAGTACCTCACTGAACATCAACTAATACTAAACCCTAACAAATCTAAGTTAATAGTTTTCAGAAACCAAAAATCCAAACCATGCCAGTCCCCTCTCACAATCCTCTCTTCAAATGGAACCAAGATGGAACCCACAAACCAGACTAAACTCCTAGGTGTCACAATAGACGATAATCTAAAATTTGATAAACATATTTCTCTGACTATCAAAAATTCCATATCAAACTTGACACCCTCTACCGAGCCAAACCATACCTTACTCAAAATGCCAGGCTGGCCACTGTTCGAGCACACCTGCTATCCTCCATACTCTACCGTTCTCTCATTTTCACAAACCTGTGTAAGACTGACATCAATTACCTAGAATCCTGCTACAAAAAAATTGCCAAGTTTGCCTCTAAACATCTTCACAGGATGCATCACTGCACAGTTCTCTCCCAACTTAACTGGCTAGAACTCCTTAACCTTTTATATCTCAATCAACTTACCATGGCCCACAAAATACTCCACCTATCCAGCAATTGTCCTGCCCTTTCCAATCTAGTCCAACCTAATACCAATCCCAGGACCCTCAGATCCTCCGTCAAACTTATGCTAAAGGTTACCCACTCCCACAATTATCATGGAGGCTCCCTCTATTCTTGCAAAATAGCCAAACTTTGGAACACTCATCCTCATCCCATCTCAAGCACTCCTATCATGAGTTCAAACTACTTTTAAAGAACTACCTTGCTACTCAAGACTTTGCTCCTGCACACTCCTGGCTAATTATTCCCAGCTCCATTACTTTATCATCCTTTCCCACCTACTGTTTCTACCCCTTTCCTGCTGTCACTAGCATTCGCACTTCATTTCATGTCTTTGCTGCACTGCTTTATTATACAACTGCTCTGTAGGACATGGATTCATATAGATTATGCTCATAATCTGTACATGTAAATAGCAACTGACTTGGTACCTCTGTGAGTATTCGCATTTTCACTATTATTATTTTGTTCTGCACTGTTTATATATATGTACTCTGTTACTTGCATTTCTATTTGTAGATAATTATTAGTGTTAGTATTGTTACTGTTTTTGGAGCTTTTCTCACTGGGTCTCCTCTGAAAATGGGCTCTTGGACCAGATGGACATCACCCAGTTAAAAATGCAATAAATAAAGAAAATAAATAAATAAGGCTGACAGAATAGGAAGAATGGGTGTAGGTTCTGGAAAATCCTTTTGTAATAATTTGTAGTACTTTCTGAGGGACTGGGGATCCTCAGTGTGCTCTTCCACTGAAAACACTGGCACATTCTATAAACAATCAAAGACAAACCCCCACAGGAAGAATCGGAAACTGAGCTCTCATCTGAGTCTGAATCTGAAATCTGAAGGGAAAAATCTGTAGTAATCCCTGCATCTTCCTGTTCAAATTCAGAATTTTTGAATTCCTTCAGTAAAAGAGGAATCACTATTTGTTTTACCAGAAACTAATGCAAAAAAAGATCAATAGCCTGAATTAAATCCTGAGCCAGACCCAGTAAACTATTCCTACCGAAAAAAAGTTGAGATGAAGAGGTTACATATTTGTTTTTTGTATCTTTTTGGCAGGAAAAGTGTAGCCAACTGTGTTACTAATGGCAGCAGCTGCATCAAAGGGATGGGCACAGCATTCTGCCATAAGATGGAAAACATGCTTGTTCTCTTTCCCAGGACGCGCAAGAGTCACTTTCAGTTGCTCACTGAGGGGACCCCCAATAACTGCAGAGGACATGGCTAACATGTGGTCCACAGTGGCTGTAGGTGCTGCAACAGAGTGATCTGAGTTTAAAGATGAGAGATATGAGGTACAACAAATAGCTACATCACTTGTGCTAAGGCCAATTTTTAGCCTGCTGTGGTGGAAAAGGCTGTTTGCTTATGTTTTTCTTTTTTTGTCAGGGAGGAGGACCGACCATGGGACTAGTAGTCTGTCCCATGGCAAAGCCAAAAATGGTGCTACTTTCCCAGGGAAGACAAGCAGCAATTGCCTGTAAATATAAAACAGTCCAAAAAAGTTACTTTCATGACAGAAAAAAACTGTAAATGCACTTTAAAACACTCTACCAGCAACACAAAAGTAAATTAAACAATATTTCTCCGCAGAAAAATATACAGGCACTTTATACCACTTTTAAACGGACAAAAAATGAGTACATTACAGTCTCAACACAGTATGTCAAAACACAATACCCCTAATGTTGAAATAAGTTCCTGTAGAGTAAAGTAATAAAACAGCAAAATTAAGAAAATGGAAGCTTTTTTTTTCCCAAAGGGAACTTACCCTCCCAGTAAAAGAAAGGACAAGCTGAGCTGTATGAGAGTTTGGGCGCATAGAAGGTTTCCTAAAACTGAAACTAAAACTGAAAGCAGGCTGACTGTTATATCCTTGCTAGGATATAACTCATATAGCTAAGGCTACTGCAGAATTGATCAATATGATGAACATCTGCACACATCAATGCAGTCTAGCATACCTTCAGTGCTAAAACATGCTGACAGTAGTGACATCACATTTAGTTTCATGGGGGAATGCAAACATTGCAAATGTGACAGAATGTAACTATATGGAAAGCCATTGAGAATTTTGAGAATATTAAACTACATTTTGTCAATGTATTTGCAGGGCCCAAGCCTGCCTGCACCCCCTCCACCCCCTGCTAATTATATATATGCCAACTCTGAAGTCACACAGCAGTGGAGAAGGGCATAAATTCTTCCCCAGTATGACTTTGATTTTGACTTATTTTGTGTTTAGATATTTTGCATTTTATACACACATGCACATGTGTGTGTGTGTGTGTGTGTGTGTGTGTGTGTGTGTGTGTGTGTGAGTGTGTCTACACATGTATATATGTGTGAGTGTATATGCATATATGTCTATATACATAGCTATAGCTCTCTCTCTCTCTCTCTATATATATATATATATATATATATATATATTAATATATTTCACAACATTGCTGACCCACTGCATCAGCATACTCTACATTGGCCACAAATCATCAAAACAAAATAATTTGGAAAAAAAAAAAAGAAACAAAGTTTTATGCAGAAGCTTTCTCCATGCACCATCTGTGCGTGTGGCCCCGCACCCCACACCCCCTGAAAATTATATCTGCCAAATATGAAATCCCAAATCAGTGGAGAAAAAGCAAAAGCAAAATCTCACTTTCCACTATGTCATAATTCCCAAAAACAAATGACAGTATTCTGTGATGAACTGGCAGTTTAATAAAACATTTCTTACAGTACATTTGATGTGCTAAAAATAAGGCAAAATACCTTGAACCAATGTGTGTGTGTGTGTGTGTGTGTGTGTGTGTGTGTGTGTGTGTGTGTGTGTGTGTGTGTGTGTGTGTGTGTGTGTGTGTATATATATATATATATATATATATATATATATATATATATATATATATATATATATATATATATATATATATATATATATATATATATATATATATATATATATATATATATATATATATATATATATATATATATATATAAGACAAAATACCTTGAACCAATATATATATATGTACACACACACACACACACACACACACACACACACACACACACACACACACACACACACACACAACATGCAGGGCACCTTGCTGCCCTGCATACACACCAAACATACCACAATCTAACTTACCTGGCACTTCCACTTTAAACCTTCGATGTTCTGAACATCAATGTTCTGATCTCGATGATCAGAACTTCGATTTTCTGAACATTCAATGATTTAAATGGAACATATATATGTATATATATATATATATATATATATATATAGATCTATGGATCTTTCATTGCACAAAAGTAAGTTTCAATGAATTGTACTTACCCAAACTGAATCTACCAATGGTCCAGTTCAAGGAATGAATGGACTGTCAAATTCCTTTCCCTGTGAAAGAAACCACTTGGCCACCATAGTAACTAAACAAAATGGAGGAAAACTAAGCCAAACAAAGTCGGGGGCTTCACCTACCACACACCCCCGTATGGCCCCCACACCCCACCTACTTAAATATACCAACTCCACAACTCCAAGATCGCAGTACACGGAAGAGAGGGCACAGTTCACCATGGTGGCTAAGTGAAATTTGACAGTCTGTTTGTTCGTTGAACTGGAGCTTTGGTGAATTTATCTCAAGTAAGTACAATTTGCTGAAACGTACTTTCATGTAATGAAAGTAGATCCATATATGTATATATATATATATATATATATATATATATATATATATATATATATATATATAAATGTGTGTGTGTAGATTATAATTTACACCACAAATGGCCAATCTCTTCAACTCTCACTTCGTTAAGTCCATATCAAACATCACTAACATCTTTCCCCAACCTCACTGCATCACACTTGCAGATAACATTCCAACTACACCCCTCTTCCCACCCACTGCTCCTCTCCCTCCTCACTCAATTCACATGAAATTGTAAACCATCCATCACCTACCTTCAGAATCACACCTGTTCCTACCACTACCATAAAAAAGAATACTACTAAAACTCAAACCTAGTACCATTGAAGTCAGCAACCTATCCACAGAATATCTAAAGCTAGCTGCTGATGCCATCACCTACCCTATCAGCATACTAATCAACCAATCTATTCTAGAATCCTATGTCCCTAAGAGGTAGAAAAGGCATTTATTCTTCCCCTGCATAAAGGGGACAGCTGCACTGAACTATCTAACTTCCATCCTGTCACTATTCTCCCCCCCCTCTCCAAACTCTTCGAGAAATGTATGCACATTCAACTTTTAAACTTTCATCTTAATAATCACATCATTTCAACGGCACAGCATGGCTTCAGGCCAGGTCATATTACCATGACCACCTTGATCTCTTTCATGGACATAGTCAACAAAGCCCAAGAGTTAGGTAAAATAATTTCTTCTCTATTTCTTGACTTATCAAAGGCTTTTGATATAATCTCTTACCCGTTAAATCTACACCAACTCTCAAAAATCAGTGTCTCTCCTCCCTGTCTTAACTGGTTCTCTAGCTATCTATCAGACAAGCAACAGTCAGTTAAATGGAAGAACTCCCTATTCTCATACCTCACCAACCTCAATGGGGGTCCCAAAGCTCCATATTAGGTTCTTTCCTCTTCAGTATCTTTATTAATGGTCTCCAGCCATCATGCTGTCAATGGTCTGTAATAAAATACACCAATGACTCGACCAGCATCTGCTCGGCCGATTCCATCTCCGATCATCAGCATGTCACTCGAATATCCATTTACCTGTATAGAGTCCTGGTTTAGTAACAATCACCTGTCCCTTAACCTTAAAAAAATCCAGACTTCTTCTCTTTACCCCCAAGAAAAGAATGCTTATAGACAAGTCCCAGTTTACCATTATCTCCCAAAGCAAAACTGTAATCAAAGTTGTCATCCAGGCTAAACTTCTAGGAGTAATAATTGATGAGCAGTTAAAATTCAACTTACACATCCAGAATAATTTTAAAAAAACTCGCCAAAAGCTTGACATTCTTTACCTTTCCTACCAGCAACTAACAATGACACACAAAAAAATAAATAAACTCTCTGCTTGTCCTGCTCCTTATAGTTCAGCAGCTATCGACCTAACAGGTCTCTCAGATCTCAGAATTAACTCCTTCGGCATGTACATAAATCAAGACTACGTGCCAGCCATCTACTTTATGCATTTTCTGTTGCCAAAGCCTGGAATGCCTTACCACTAGCCAAAACATTGAAGCAAAACCCCTCTTCATTCAAAAACACTTTTCACATCTACCTTTCTACTATCTGGACCTGCTCTTGCTCTCACCTCTCAACTTATAATACTTGACTGATAATGTTTCCAATTACTCACATAATATTCTTCCCATCCATCCGTAACATCCGGTAACTTCTAAATGTTGTGTGCATCCCACAGCTGTACGACAAAAGTTTTATGATGCTTATTATTTTTATCTGAATTCCCTTACTCTGTATTATAAAATTGTTTAATTGTTACTATTGTCAAATATTAATTTCACCTGTATTGTGTCTAATTCTTATTTACCTTTCTATGTACATGTTTATGGAGCTGTACAAATGTAAACTCCTATTCTTTGTCAAATTTTATATTTTTTATTGTACTGTGGAGCTTTTCTCCCCAGGCCTCCATTGAAAATGGGCTCTTCCTGGCCTGGTGGAGTATCCCAGTTAATAAATGCCAATAAATAAATAATATTTTTGTGTACGTATGTGTATATATATATATATATATATATATATATATATATATATGTATATATGTATAGAGAGAGAGAGAGAGATGATAGATATAGATATAGATATTGATATGTGTGTCTTTGTTTTTCTTTATCTATATTAATTGGTTAGGGCTCCTGCAACATCGTACCCTGATTCAACTGACACATCTGCTAGTAACCCACAAACTTATATATCAACCAGATAAATGTCCCACTCTACAATCTTTTTTCTATTCCTACTCCCCAAATAGAAAACTCAGATCTGAGAACAAGTCTCTGTTTGCTGCTTTTAAATCCATTAACTCAGTAAGTAACTCACTTTTTCCAAACTGTGTTTCAGAAGCATAGATTTCCATTCCTCAACTCAAAAACAAACCAGTAACCTAAATTAATTTAAAACTTGGCTAAAACAGTATTTGCTGAGTATATGGTTATCCTCATGCTCTAGTAAAACCAACTTAGCTTAAACAATACTAAGAGTTAAAACTCACAAATTACTACTTCCAATAAAATCTAAGATCATGAGTGGGAGGTTGGCATGATGGTTAAGGTGTTTAACTTACAGATACAGGGTGCAGAGTTTGATTCCCATGTTGGGTAATCGGCTAAATTTAAAATGGCCCACAATGGTAGTTAGCCTAGTACTAACCTATGAAATCAAGTGAATTCAACTTTCTGTTTCCTCATCCCACTCTAGTCTAGTCATCTCCCTACTTGTTTCACTTGACATCCATATACACTTAACCATCCTTCATTCCCCACCTCCTATTATCTATAGCGATTGCTGTCTTTACCCTACATTTTTTTAATTTCCTTTTCTCTGCTCATAATTTTTCACTTATCTTTTCTGTTTTATTTTCTCTTTTCTTACCTTTGTCACTTCATTTCCTTTTTTTCTGCTCTTGGCCTACTAACCTTCATCTCAACTATTTTTCAATAATTTAACATATTCTAATGAAAAAATATTTCTTTTAGCTTATGTTATATTCATTATTTTTTCTAATATAACTTAATAATTACAGCGCCAAAATTTACAAATTATAAAATGCTATCACAAAACTACATTGCATTGTTGTTTGACAATCGTGTTGTACAGCATTATATAATAAATCTTTCTTTCTTTTGCACTTTGTACAGTTATCTTTCATAACTCAGTATTGTTTCATAATTCTCAGCAATTATAATTATTCATTTTGAATTGTACCTTTGCACTGGGGCCTTTCTCAATAGGCCTCCACTGAAAAATGATCTTTTTAGGCCCAGTTGAACTAACCCAGTAAGCATAAATATATATACACATCCACACACACAAACACACACACATTCACACACACACACACACACACACACACACATATATATATATATATATATATATATATATATATATATATATATATATTTATATATATATATACATATTGCAGCCCTTCATTTGTTCGAACTTTCAAATGTTTGAAACTCATATGGCCGACACCATATGAGCGAACATTTGAAAGGCCGACAAATGATAGCGGAGATCACACTACAGTGTGGGAATGGGAGATTCCCCATTTCTGCACTGTAATGCGATCTCGGAGTGAGAATATTTAAGTAGCAGAGGGTGTGGAGGCTGCAGGAGGCTTGCCCCCCCCCTGCATAACACAGTTTTACTATGTTTACAGGTAGGTAAATGGTGCTATTTCAGGATGTCGGTATTTCAGATTGTCAATCATATGGTGTCGGCCAAATGAAAGTCGGCATTCTGAATGGTCGACATTCTGATGTAGACCCATACATATATATATATATATATATATATACACATATAAATATATTCACACACATACATACAATGTATTTCTGTGAGTGTGCGTTATTTTATAAGTTGTATGAGCATGTGTGTATATGCTTATGTATGTGCATTAATAATGATAGTTTTAGAAAATGAAAATACTCAAAAATCTTTACTTTGAATTGTTATAATTTTCATTTAGCTGGGGAAAATGCAGTCACATTTATAAATGAGTGAATTCAAAATATTCTTACACACTTGCTGTTATTATTTATGAGTTATTTTATTCTATTTTATGTTAACAATATTAGGTAAGCAGAAGTAAAAATACGTCCACACCAACTGTAAATCCTCATAAAGAAGTCAGGAATCTGCACAAAAGTAGAATTTAGTGCTTTTGTCTCTTTATTAGAAACTTCATCAGAATAACCAATGCAACTCCACCCTTATATACATCCCTCACTGCATTAAAAATTACATAATTTCCTTTAGATACTTAATACAAACAGAATAAAACCATGTTAAGATGGTAACATAACTGCAAATTTTCTGTTCAATTAAAGCATAGTGGCAATATATACAAATATATAAAAAAAACACATAAATAAAATTCTGCTTTTAACCTTAAAATCGAACTGATGGATATGGCACTATTGAGACCAGGATACTCAGAGGCATTAGCTCTTATATGCACTCTCAGTTCCTTCAGTTCCAAAAGGTCATTTAGGGGTCCTCCCCTCTTCTGTTGTGACTTGATTTATGATAATAAATCTAAAATTATGTCCATCATGTGTAGCAATGTGTACAACTAAGGCATTTTTTATGTCTTTTTTCTTGACATCGTAATTGTGTTGGTATATACGAGTTCTAAGTGCATTAATAGTTTTCTTTATGTAAAAACAGGAACATAGGGAAAACAGTGTTAAATATACAACACCTTTACTACTGCATGTATATTTTTTCCTGAAGGAAATATTTTCCATAATCGGGTATCCATACTTCTTTTCCTTCTTGAATATTTCTACATTGTAGGCAAAATCCATATTTCACCATGCCCCCCTCCCATTATTGCACACAATATTATGTGTTTCTATGAAATTTTTAAGACTGGTGTCCTTCTTATAAATTATTTTGGGCGATGTACCCACTAATTCAAGATAATCTTGAATGGCCCAGAATATATTCCAATTGTGTGTTAGAATGTTTTTAATATCATAAAACTGGTTATTAAATTTAAAAAAATAGCTGATTTTCCAAAACTGTTACTTTCTGTGCAGTCTCTGTTTCTACCATTCCATGATTTTTACCTAATAAAGGTGTAAAATATCCATTTGCCCTTTTCACCTTAACTTCTGTTAAGATGTTATCGACAAATATTGCTGGGTATTGCCTTTTTACAAGAATACTTTTCAATACATTCAACTGTCGTAGAAATTCATTCTCCTCTGATACCATTCTAGCTATCCATACCCCCTGTCCTTTTACTAAGGATTTCTTCTAATGGATGGAGTAGCAGCTATTAAAATGCAGAAGGGTGTTGGAATATGTTAGCTTTTTAATTATGTTGGACATAAATTGTTTTGTGTTTAAATTTTTCTGGATAGTGATATCCAAGTTATTAACGCCTTCTTTACTTGTATCACTTGTAAATTCAAAAAATTCAGTGCTATTGCTGATAAATACAAGAAACCTGTTTAATTCATATTCACTATTTTTCCACAAAACAATAATGTCATCCAAGAACCGACAGTAGAAAGCCCAACTTTCAGTAAAAGTGCTTTTAAAAACAATTTCTCTTTCCCAGAAGGCAAGTACAGTGTTGGCAAAAATGGGGGTGTGTGTTGCCTCCATTGCTATCCCTTTACATTGTTTGAACAATTGTTCTTCAAATGTTATAATATTAGTTTCTAACACTAATTCCATTAAGGTATTTCTGGTTAAAATATATTCATGGTTCAGGTTAAAATACTGGCAAAAGAAAGAATAGAACCAATCTAAACCTATATCATCTGGAATCATAGAAAATAAGTCCTTTATATCTATCTAACGAAGATGAGGTCTTCATGGTATTTGTCATGGGTGAGCTTCCTTAAACAGTCCCATGAATCTTTTAACATCCATGGGCAATTTTTCAGAACATTTTTGAGCTGGTTGTCTATAAACTTTGCTATAGAAAAAGTTTTTGATGCCTTTGCATCTACTATCAGTCTAAGGGGTGGAGTCCCTAAGATTTTTATGTATCTTTGGGACCCCAAAAATTGTTGGTATTTTGGGATGTCTGATACCCATGTATGTTCATGGTTTAATACCATCTCCTCAAGTATAACATCCACTTTCCTATAAGCTATGTTTTTTCATTCATACTAATTTCATTGTATGTGTCAGTATACAAAATGGTTAACATTTTATTAACATACATATCATGATTCAATATAACTAGTCCTTCTCCTTTGTCGGGTTTAGGCACCCAAATGTCTGTGTTGTTACAAATATCTTTTAATACCTTCATTTCAGCTTTGGTAATGTTGCTATTTTCTTCTTTTGCTCTTCTTTAATTATAGAGCATCGCTCTTATATCTTTTTCACACATTTTTTCATATATCTGTACTATCGGGCATAGGGGTAGGTTAAATACACTTGATTTTCTACATAAAGTGTCCCTTCCTAATACAGGTTTAGTGCCCTTGAAGTAAAAATCAAAATTGAGCTTTCTTGTGTATAGTTTCAAATTTATCAAAGTTTCATCTACAGTAGTATTCTTATTTGGTACAAACGATAGTCCTTTTTCAAACAAATCTGATACTTCTTTGCTAATCTCCACATTGCTATAATTATATACTTTGAAATCACCATTTTATTTACCATTTTATTTTTGACAATACTGCAAGGTAAATCATCACTGATCAATATTTCTTGTAGGAAGTGTTCACTCTCCCTTTCCCCCACATTTTGTTGTAATAATACTGGTAATTATAAAATTCTTCTCCCCTCCTCTGGTTCTTTAGTAGCTCGGACCTCCTTAGGGGGGATATTCTAAAGGGTCAGGTGTATAACTATTACCTATATGGTCCTCCTGCTCATTACTGCCTATGTCCTGTGTTTCAACATATATTTCCCTATTTACACTTGCCTGGCCAAGTGGGGGTAGGGGATACATTTTGCCTTCTTCATATTCCCTTTTATCCCTTAAAAGTTTACATTTCTTTCTTACTTTAATATCATTCACAACATTATCAATTTTTAAAATATTTTAAAATAATCAACTTGGTTAGATTCAAACAATAAATCTTTTTATATATTAATGTCCGCATTTTTAATCTTTTTAGCTAGTTGAGTCATATTTCTATTATTGTCTTTGACTAAACATTTCGGCAGTTCACATCCCTGCTTGTTAAACAGTTCTTTATGAAGTAAAGAGTCTCTTACTAAACTGGAGGGAAATTTCCACAACCAGAGACCTTTTGGGACTCTTTCTGTTCGCATATATTCCCTTAAATAATTATTTTCCATCTGTAACTTCCTAAATTTAAGGGAAATGTCTTCAAAGTTCTTAAGTTGATCCATAAGGGTGCCTTTACTGCAGTAGCTCATTTCCAAGTTCATTTCAGACCAAGAACACCATTTTTTCTACCCTTCAGGCCACTGAGACAGTGTATTGCTGCCACTGTAGGAGGTTCTGCCCCTCTGCGTCACTCCATATGATGCCGCACGCAATTCTCTTGCTTCCAATTGGTTCTTGGTTGCCGGCCACTCTTTTTGAGCTGGTGTAATGCCACTGAGGTTGAAATTATCATCCACATTGGCCGTTTCATTACTGCTGGGTCAAAAAGCAAAGCCAACATCATGTAAGCATATCCAACCTTCTATTATTGTGGCAACACCATCAAAATCAGACCGGTTTCGGCAACTTTGCCTTCTTCAGTGATAAGTACAAATCACCAATATTTATACCATGATTAATCATCATTACATCCTAAGGCATCAAAATTCAAAGTAACAACAACCTCATTTGTCAGGACTGTAGTCATACACATATATTACAGGTGGTCATTAAGCCCCAGAGAGAACAAACTCTCAAGTTTAATAATCCAACCCCCTCTCCTTTTTATTTAATATTGCATGCCACCCCAATTTATTTTTCCTGTCCCCCCAAACTTTATCAATAATCATGAAATGAAACTTGGCATTATTATGCTTAAGAGTGTGTTTATACAAAGTATTTGAAATGTGTTTATTGCGAATATCACTAAGGTGTTCAGATATACAAACGCACATTGTTCTCGAAGTCTGCCCAACATAAAAGGCAGCACATGAACATGTCACTAAGTACATCAGCCAATCTGATCCACAATTCACAAAAAATCTGATATCATAAACTCTACTAGTATTCTTACTAGAAAACTATTTTGTTTTTAACATGTGTTTACATGATGAACAGTGCCCACATGGAAATGATCCAAAAACTTTTTCACCAGTCAAGGTACATTGTTGTCCTGTATCTTGGTTCCTATTATCCCATTTGCAGTGGTTAAAATGAGCACCTAATGTTCGCCCTCTTCTATATGAAAATTAGTATTTTGTCCTGAGCAAACTAGACAATTCCTCATTGGCTAACAAAATGTTCCAATTATTGTTGATAACCTCCCTAATAATATTAATGTTCCTACCATATGTAGTGACAAACTTAATAGCATTCTCATCATCCTGCTTTTTATCATGCTATTTCAACGTTTCAGACCTATGTTGACTTGCTACCAATTTTTTGGCTAATAAAGTAAGAAAGAAATGTAAACTTTTAAGGGATGAAAGGGAATATGTACAAGGAAAAGCTTATCCCCTACCGCCCACCCTTGGCCAGACAAGTATAAATAGGGAAATATATGTTGAAACACAGGACATAGGCAATAATGAGCAGGAGGACCATGTAGGTAATGGTTATACACCTGACCTTTTAGAATACCCCCCCCCCTAAGGAGGTCTGAGCTACTGAAGAACCAGAGAAGGGGAGAAGAATTTTACAATTACAACCAGTATTATTACAACAACAAAATGTGGGGGAAAGGGAGAGGGAGGACTTCCTACAAGAAATATTCATCAGTGATGATTTACTCTGCAGTATTGTCAAAAATAAAAATGGTGATTTCAAAGTATATAATTATAGCAATGTGGAGATTAGCAAAGAAGTAGCAGATCTGTTTGAAAAAGGACTATCATTTGTACCAAATAAGAATACTACTGTAGATGAAACGTTGATAGTTTTGAAACTATACACAAGAAAGCTCAATTTTGATTTTTACTTCAAGGGCACTAAACCTGTATTTGGGAGGGACACTTCATGTAGAAAATCAAGTGTATTTAACCTCCCCCTACACCCGATAGTACAGATATATGAAAAAAATGTGTGAAAAAGATATAAGAGTGATGCTCTATAATTAAAGAAGAGCAAAAGAAGAAAATAGCAACATTACCAAAGCTGAAATGAAGGTATTAAAAGATATTTGTAACAACACGGACATTTGGGTGCCTAAGCCTGACAAAGGAGAAGGACTAGTTATATTGAATCATGATATGTATGTTAATAAAATGTTAACCATTTTGTATACTGACACATACAATGAAATTAATATGAATGAAAAAACATATCTTATAAGAAAGTGGATGTTATACTTGAGGAGATGATATTAAACCATGAATATACATGGGTATCAAACATCCCAAAATACCAACAATTTTTGGGGTCCCGAAAATACATAAAAATCTTTGGGGCCCCACCCCTTAGACCCATAGTAGATGCAAAGGCATCAAAAATTTTTCCTATACCAAAGTTTATAGACAACCAAATCAAAAATGTTCTGAAAAATTGCCCATGGATTTTAAAAGATTCATGGGACTGTTTAAGGAAGATCATCAATGAAAAATACAATGAAGACCTCATCTTTGTTAGATAGATATAAAGGACTTATTTTCTATAATTCCACATGATATAGGTTTAGATTGCTTCTATTCTTTCCTTTGACAGTATTCTAACCTGAATCATGAATGTATTTTAACAATAAAAACTGTAATGGAATTAGTGTTAGAAACAAATATTATAACATTTGAAGAACAATTGTTCAAACAATGTAAAGGGGTAGCAATGGAGGCAACATGTGCCCCCATTTTTGTCAATACTGTACTTGCCTTCTGGGAAAGAGAAATTGTTTTTAAAAGCACTTTTACTGAAAGTTGTACTTTCTATGGTCGGTTCTTGGACGACATTGTTTTGTGGAAAAATAGTGAATATGAATTAAACAGGTTTCTTGTATTTATCAGCAATAGCACTGATTTTTTTGAATTTACAAGTGATACAAGTAAAAAAGGTGTTAATTACTTGGATATCACTAGCCAGAAAAATTTAAACACAAAACAATTTATGTCCAACGTATTTAGAAAGCCATCATATTATAACACCCTTCTGCATTATGACAGACCCACTTGTCAAGGGGATAGTTGGTGATATACCGCAATTCACTTATAGGAATAAGAAAAACTTGAAGAGAAGACTCTGTGGATCTAAATGTGACTTGACTAGGGAGATAATACATGGGACTTTGTCGTGTGGCAGTTGCAACCAGTGTAAGTACATTAAAGAGGGTGTCATTTTTCAACATCCAGACACCAAGAAAGTTTATGATATTAGGGTTAATGCCACCTGCAATACTAAACATGTTATATATCTTGCTATATGCTCACTATGCCACAGTTTTTATGTTGGCAAGACTGATAGGATGTTGAAGGAGAGGATAAGGGAGCATATGTACCATGTTAGCAAAGGGTCAAGAATCAATGCCTTATCTAAACACATTTTGGACAAAGGTATGGGTCATAATTTTGGATTTATGGTCATTTCTAAAGTACTAGAGAATACTAGGTATAGTGACATTAGGGAGAGAACGGAAGAGCTGGAAGCCAGGTGGATTATCATGTTAAGTGCCACCTATGGGCATGGTCTGAATGAAAATATGCCTATGAAGCCTACCCTTAAGAAGAGGAGGCTACGTAGATAGCTAAGCATTTGTTCTTGTGTCCCCCTTTTTTGTATTCCTTTACTGCACTTTTTACATGCCTATTATGTCCATAATTTTTATATATGTTTTTTCATGCATAAATTTTCTGTGTGTGTGTATTCACACATTTTTGAGTGTGTTTTTATATATATGCTTGCTCTGTACACTTGTGTCGTGTGTGTAGGTACCATGATAATTTTTAATTTTTAGTATATAGTAGTCTAAATGTTTTTATTATGTTAAAGTTTTTAAAAGATTTTTAGAAAAGCTGTTTTTCTTTAAGATGATTGATCATGTGCTTTGATTAGAATATTTAAACAGGTGTAAGTGTGACTTCATTCATACACCTGAAGCAGCAGTAGTGAAAGCGCTTGTGTGGTCTGAATAAAGCAGTACTGGTTTTACTAAAGAAGATTCCTGTTCGTGACTTTTTGCCTTTGCTGTTGTACTTTTTGGAACTGGAATTGAACTGAAACATACTGGGTTTTCCATAGTCTGCCTCCTGGAGTTATACTTTTATCCAAGGACTGTCTGTTTTCTTTTCTATGAGGAGGTAATTTGTGCTCTTTTGGAAACTTTTTCCTTCATTTGTTGTCTGCTTGTCTTCCTTTGAGCACTTTAGACTATGGCTAATAACATCGAAGACGTTGAATTGGATTATGTTCCTGTGATTAGTCCCCATAAGACACGAATGTCTGGGGGTTGTAGTAACAATTTGAATGCTGAGACATTTGTTAGCAGTATCATTATGTGGAATAATCCCCTTATGCAAGGTGGGGTTGTTGTCCTTGAAGGTGATACTGATATGGATAGCAGTGCCAATTTTGATCTTCTAACACTAAGGATGGTCTTATTAGACTTAGAGAGAGAGCTATCAAAATTAGCTCGTACCCAGTATGAGAGGTTTCATCTTGAAGTCTGTGTTAAAGAAAATATGATTCCTCGAGGTCTGAGGGTACTGAAAATGCCAGCGCAAGTTGGCGTTGACAATGTGCTTTTGACTGGTTGGCAGAAACTAAATATTTCCACAAGTATTGGCTATCTCAACCTACTGATAGAAGCAGCTGAAAGGAAAGAGAAAGAACTTGTCAGCGTTATAGAAAATAAGTATCAACAACTGATTAAGAATTATGATTGTGAACTTTTTTGTAGTTTACTGAATGAAACAACTGATCATGTATCCTCATACAAGAGGAAGTTACTGCAAGTTAAAATGAATAAATTATCTAGAGATCGTCGAGACTTCCAATCAGGTCACATCTTTTCGTGGCCACGAGATGAGACGACCAATAGTGTTATGCGAGAAACGAGAGGGGAGGGACAATGAGATGACATCACATGACCAGGCAGTGAGAAAGCTGATGTTACACCGAGAGGAGAAAGAGATGCAGCAGTCGTGAATGGAGGCCAGCAGCCTGGTAATGTATCTAATACAGTGAATGTGCAAGGAGATATGGGTGCGAGAAGAAAAACAGTTGTTACGGTTGCTGAAATTCATCAGGAACCGAGCAAGGACAACACTTTATCTGACAATAATTCTGGCATCTTGAATGGAGCTAGCGTAAAGCCAGCATTGAAGACGAATGGCCCCTATTCATACGAACTAAATTTTCCCCTACCAGTCCGGGACACTTCATCTTCGAGAGGAGGGATGAAGAAAGGGAATTCTCAGAACAGGGGAAGGAGTACCACGATGTACAAAACGAAGAGCGAGCACAGTTTGGAAAGTCAGTGGCCCATAAAGAAGGCGTTTCAACAGCGACAAGTAAGACATTAATAACTAACTTATCTAGCCATGATTTAACTGAGGATGAGTGCAATGTCTTGAATAAAGGACTAACATTCATTCCTTCCACTGACATGAATATTGTGGACTTAATTCTAGATGTTAAAATGTTCACAAGGAGCATTATGTTAAAATGTATGTACGATCAGACAAATAATACTAGTTTTTGCAAATTCTCTAAGCCCAGTTGCTATGTTCCAAAACTTTCACCAGTTGTTAATGCGTTTGAACAACTCTGTTTAACAGATATTTATAATACATATTATGCTTCACAAGGTAATAAGAATATTCGTAGCAAATGTAATCTTAGCAAGGAAGAGTTTTCTGCTTTACATGATCTTGAAAACAATACTAAAATAGTAATAAGACCAGCAGATAAAGGGGGTCGGATTGTAGTAATGGATAGAGGAGGGTATAATGAATTAATGTATGAGATGTTATCAGATGAAAGTTTCTACCAAATAATTCATTTAAAAAGTGCTACGGACATGGCACATTCTATTAATAGGAATGTTAAGTTAATGGGTGAATATGGTTTTTTGACTGCAGAATTAGTGAATTATTTTTTGATGGATAAATTTGTCATACCCCAGATTCAGGGACTGCCCAAGCTGCATAAAAATATGGTTAGGCCTCCGATGAGACCTATAGTCTCAGGAGGTGGGTGGTGCACGGAACCAATCTCAATATACCTTGATGCTAAATTAAAACCTTTGTTTAAGAAACATAAAATTGTATTATGTGATACTGAACATTTCTTACATGATCTGTATGAATGCACTGGCAATGGTATGAGGATGGATGAAGTATTTTTGGTTACACTAGATGTAGTTTCTTTATTTACTGTCATTCCTAACTCTGTTGGTATTGAATTGTTGAGTAAGTCACTTTATTCTAGTGGATTATTTGGAGGTGAAGAAATAGCTTTGGTACAAGATTTGATGAACATTGTGTTAAGTAATAATGTTTTTATGTTTGAAGGTGTAGTGTACCACCAGAAGAATGGTGTAGCTATGGGCAGTTCCTGCTCTAATAGCTATGCTAATGGAGTAATGCTGGCCTGGGAATTAGAGTATGTGTTTGGTAGCCCGTATAAGGATTTGATCATTCTATACAGGAGATTTGTGGATGATCTTTTTATTTTATGGGGAGGCACCGAACAAGATTTGAAACTATTTGTTGAATACTTGAATAATACTACAACGTTTCTTAAATTCACCTTGAATTATTCTAGATCAGGCATTAATTTTTTGGATGTGTTTATAGAGAAGGACCCTGGAGGTACAATTTCTACTAAGTTATATAGGAAGGAGTGCTATGTTAGTAGTTTACTCAGTAGAGATAGCATGCATCCTAAGTATATTTTTACAAATGTGACGCAGAATCAATTTTTTAGAGCCTCCAGATTGAATGTAAAAGAAGAGGATTTTGAGCGTCATACTCATACTATTAGTGATGAATTAAGGCGAAGAGGCTATGAAGAGTGGATTATAGAAGGATGTAAGTGTGATATTAAATGGTTGAAAAGTAGTAGTGCTAAGCCATACTTCTCTCATAGAGTACCAGTGGCAAGGAAAGAATATAGTAATAACACCAGGTTGAACATGTGTATACCTTATACGAGGGATGTTAGTAAATACACTAGTATTTTTAATGACCATTGGAATATACTTATGACAGACCCACTTTTCAAGGGGATAGTTGGTGATATACCACAATTCACTTATAGGAATAAGAAAAACTTGAAGAGAAGACTCTGTGGATCTAAATGTGACTTGACTAGGGAGATAATACATGGGACTTTGTCGTGTGGCAGTTGCAACCAGTGTAAGTACATTAAAGAGGGTGTCATTTTTCAACATCCAGACACCAAGAAAGTTTATGATATTAGGGTTAATGCCACCTGCAATACTAAACATGTTATATATCTTGCTATATGCTCACTATGCCACAGTTTTTATGTTGGCAAGACTGATAGGATGTTGAAGGAGAGGATAAGGGAGCATATGTACCATGTTAGCAAAGGGTCAAGAATCAATGCCTTATCTAAACACATTTTGGACAAAGGTATGGGTCATAATTTTGGATTTATGGTCATTTCTAAAGTACTAGAGAATACTAGGTATAGTGACATTAGGGAGAGAACGGAAGAGCTGGAAGCCAGGTGGATTATCATGTCAAGAGCCACCTATGGGCATGGTCTGAATGAAAATATGCCTATGAAGCCTACCCTTAAGAAGAGGAGGCTACGTAGATAGCTAAGCATTTGTTCTTGTGTCCCCCTTTTTTGTATTCCTTTACTGCGCTTTTTACATGCCTATTATGTCCATAATTTTTATATATGTTTTTTCATGCATACATTTTCTGTGTGTGTATTCACACATTTTTGAGTGTGTTTTTATATATATGCTTGCTCTGTACACTTGTGTCGTGTGTGTAGGTACCATGATAATTTTTAATTTTTAGTATATAGTAGTCTAAATGTTTTTATTATGTTAAAGTTTTTAAAAGGTTTTTAGAAAAGCTGTTTTTCTTTAAGATGATTGATCATGTGCTTTGATTAGAGTATTTAAACAGGTGTAAGTGTGACTTCATTCATACACCTGAAGAAGCAGTAGTGAAAGCGCTTGTGTGGTCTGAATAAAGCAGTACTGGTTTTACTAAAGAAGATTCCTGTTCGTGACTTTTTGCCTTTGCTGTTGTACTTTTCGGAACTGGAATTGAACTGAAACATACTGGGTTTCCCATAGTCTGCCTCCTGGAGTTATACTTTTATCCAACAAAACAATTTATGTCCAACATATTTAGAAAGCCATCATATTATAACACCCTTCTGCATTTTAATAGCTGCCACCCCAATCCATCAGAAGAAATCCTTAGTAAAAGGACAGGGGTACAGATAGCTAGAATGGTATCAGAGGAGAATGAATTTCTATGACAGTTGAATGTATTGAAAAGTATGCTTGTAAAAAGACAGTACCCAGCAATATTTGTCGATAACATCTTGACAGAAGTTAGGGTGATAAGGGCAAATGTATATTTTGCACCTTTATTTGGGAAAAATCATGGAATGTTAGAAATAGAGACTGAACAGAAAGACAGTGACAGTTTTTGAATATCAGCTATTTTTAAATTTTTAAATTTAATAACCAGTTTTATGATATTAAAAATATTTTAACACACAAATGGAATATATTTTTGGCCAGTCAAGATTATCTTGAATTAGTGGGTACATCACCCAAAATAATTTATAAGACGGACACCAGTCTTAAAAATATCATAGAAACACATAATATTGTGAGTAGCAATGGGGGTGGGCATGGCGAAATGTGGGTGTTGCCTGCAATGTAGAAATATTCAAGAAGGTAAAGAAGTATGGATACCCAATTATGGAAAATATTTCCTTCGGAAAAAATATACATGCAGTAGTAAAGGTGTAGTATATTTAGCAGTGTGTTCCCTATGTTCCTGTTTTTACATAGGGAAAACTATTAATGCACTTAGAACTCGTATATACCAACACAATGAGGATCTCAAGAAAGAAGACATGAAAAATGCCTTAGCTACACACACATTGCTACACATGATGGAAATAATTTTAGACTTATTATCATAGATCAAGTCACAACAGGAGAGAGGGGAATGACCCTAAATGACCTTTTGGAACTGAAGGAACTGAGATGGCAAATGAGAGCTATGCGTCTGAGTATCCTGGGCTCAGTAGTGCCATGTCCATCAGTTTGATTTTAAGATTAAAAGCAGAATTCTATTTATAATTATGTGTGTGTAGATATATATATATATATATATATATATATATATATATATATATATATACATGAGGCAATTTATATTGTCACTATGTTTTAATTGAATACAGAATTTGCAGTTATGTTACCATCTTAATATGGTTTTATTCTGTTTGTATTAAGTATCTAAAGGAAATGATGTCATTATTAATGCAGTGAGGGATGTATATAAGGGTGGCATTGCTTGCATTTATTATTCTGATGAAGTTTCTAATAAAGAGACGAAAATGTTAAATTTTACTTTTGTGGATTCCTGACTTCTTTCTGAATATTAGATGAGCAGCTATATGTGTTATAGATTATAATAATTTGATGTTCTGAGAAAGAAATCTAACTTGGCAGTCATGCATAGCATTATGTACGTTTCCATTAAGATAATATAGCAGTTGACTTATCATTTAACTTACTTAAACTCTTGATTTTTACTTGCGTATTTCTCCAAACAAAAACAGTGAAATGTTAATGCTTAATGCTTATTTGAGGAGTAATGTGCTCACCCATTCAAATGAGACTGTTATAATGAAGAAAATCCAAATGAGGGGTTTAACACATAAAAAAGGACTTTACACAATGAAGTGCCGACATTTTTCATGCAACATTCAGTAACATTCTAGATGTTGACTGCCTTAATATTTTTATGGCCAGCTGCATAGAAATGTATCTTATCTAGAAAAGCCAATGTGAGCATTGGATTATTCTGCATAAAAGCCACAAAGAAAGCAAATCTCTCATCTCAAAGTGCAAGAAAGCAGATTCTCAGTATTCACTACACTGGCATGTTGTTTCTGAATCTTTTTTTTCTTGAGTTTATTTTAGCAGCATAGATCATGAATGCGAACTCCATTACTGGTTTACTAGCCATCCATGTCAATAGAGTAAACACGATTATGGCATGCTTTGCATAGTGAATACAAAGCTATAGTCATATGAATGTCTTCGGACTGACCATTTTCCTCTAGGGTATGCTGTTGTACTCTTTGCTTAGCAATGCTCAGAATACAATGCCTAAAACAGATATGCTTCTTTTAAGTCTGACCTTGATAATTTATGTTGCAACAATTAAAATTTTAATTAACACTGTTATCAGTTATTCATTTTACTGAATGGCAGCTATTCACTCATACAAAATCATCAGAGATAAAAGAAATGAAGACTTGTAATTCATTTTAAACTGGAAATGCATTTAAAAATAATCTGTAAAGCATATAAACATTTCATTTCTGTTAATGAAATGTGTAGCTTTATTTATAATGCAATCTAATCAACAGCAAAGTGCAAACCAACTTTCTGGATTTGTAAACTGTACTAAACATATATACCTAAAAATATAAATAATTTTCAGAACAAACTAATGCACTTCATGGTTATAGCCTGGTTTAAATATATTTGCCATAACCTACATTAAATGTGACAAAAAGAAAATAAATTAATTTGTTTCTGTAATTTTTGTTTGGATTCAGTAACCTTGAAAATGGATGGAATATGCTAAACAGTTAGATTATTTTAATCCAGTCCTTTTATTTCTTATTTATATGTAATATATGGAGCACATTCATTATGCTACGAAACTGGTCCAAAGAAAGGCTTGATATGCACCTGTCTGATATAGAAGTGGTGTTGTTAAGCATAGCTTTCAGAGCTCTTATTCCCTAGTCAGGTGAGCAGCTAGAACAGCTTAGAAAGCTGAAAATACATTTAATGTGTGCAGTGGGGTGATAACGCCCTAATATCCAATATCTAGAAAAAGACAAATCAGTTAAGTGCTCCATATCATGAGACCCAATCATAGCAATTGTTAAGCTCACCCGGGTTCATTTTTTTGAGATCAGGTATCATTCTAGACAGTTAAATATGTCAATACTGAGCAGCAAATGGCAGCAGCAGAATAAAAAACAGATTTGTTTCTGCTTACTTTTAGTGCCGAGAATATGTCCCTGACTTCTTGTAATGTTAGGGAGTGTATTACTGCCTTTCTGAAAGTGCTCACTAAGTGCCTTATGGTGCTGAAAGCCAACAAAACACTTGGCACTTTTTTTGTCTGACACTAGTAGCACATTGAGGAGATACATAAAAAGTAAGCAGATCCCATTAAAAAGAGCAGGATGAAGTGTCTGATATATTTTAAAACTTATTGCATTAGAAATGGATGCTGTCTGTGTGAATGTAGTGAGTGTTTCATATCTTTCAGTGTTGTAAAATATTGTGGACTCTTACAGTTTTTCTTTTATAAGTAGAAGTAGTACATTGTAGCAGCTATAGCTCCACATGTTACAAAGCATCCAAATCAGGTCTTTTCAATCATAATGAGATAATTATGTGTTCTAAACATGGCTATAAAGATCTGTCTCTCATCTAGGCATCCGACACTTGAACATATAAAAAAGTTTGTTATGACCAGAGAACCAGTCATAATTTTCTATGTTTATTCCTTCCCCCATGCACCCAAGTAAGCACACTAAGCAAAAGTGTCACTTTTAAGGGTAATCCATGACCAGAGTTTGGTTAAAACCTGCTAAGAATCATTCAGTTTATCAGTGAAAACAAAGAGAATGAAGCCCAGAGCTATAGAAGAAAATGTATTAGTGTTTTACAGTCAAATACCTGACTGCTAGTCATGGATCAACAAAATAAATGACAAGTATTCATATAAGCAACTGCATTAAGCTACCATCTCAAATGCACAGAAGGCCCTGGCTGACTACGTTTGCAGATGACTGAAAGTTAGGATCAGTAATTAAACCCCAAAATGACTTTGCCATCCTGAAGGAAAGTTTGTCCCAAATAAATTACTTGTGCTAAATCCATGGACTGGAACTAAATAACATAAAATGAATTATTGTATCCTTTGAGGCATCATGTATCCCAGGAACTACCAAATTAACAATATCCCCCTGACAGTTGACCCAGTCATTTGGTATTTGGGAACTTACAAAGTCAGTGATCTAACTTTTGATCAACATGTGTCCATTTTTGTAAGAAATTCATTCATCATTGCATAGCTTATAAACAAAGGGGTTGCATCTAGAAATCAGGATGTCATTGTCCACCTAAACTCAGTTCTCATGAGTACAGTCATAATGCCACTTTTGTCACATATCTGTCCTGGTGCATGCAACAACTGGAAAACCCACAGAGATACCTTACTAAAAGGATACAAGACTTAAATGACATGTCCTACATGGACAGACTCAAAGCCATGCCACTATACTCAGTATCCCGCAGACTGCTAAGAGGTGACCTGTGTCTGGCATAAAGGTGTCCCCTGACCCATTACTGGTGGATTTACTGCACATCAACAAGTAAAATGACATCAGAAATACTCAGAAATCTTTTTTGCAACATCAACAGAATGGTTTGGAGTGACAGGCATATCTCATAGAGGATACCACTGCTCTACAGACTCTACATCCACATAAAAGAAATTTCATCCATGTTCATATTCAAGCAAAACTTGGATGTATGTATGGGAAACAGAAAATTTACCCCAGGTCTGACCCCTAGTGGATAGAGGCAACTCTTAACTGCTTTATCTCATGCATGTGTATCCCAAATTATCTATGGTATAATCCCAATTATTCTCATTAGGTATAATATATAATTATCAATCATGTGATGGGTAAGGCCAGTCTCTAACCAAATGAGATAGGTTAATTCAAGCACAAAAAGGGAAACTGGCTAAGCTTAAAATGGCCCTTAAGAGCAGCTAGCCAAGTAGTTACCTATAAACCTATGAACATTTAAACAACTTTATGTGTGTACAGCTGGAGGCCCTTACTTACACGACTCTTAGACTCCATGCAGCCATCGCGATCCAGGAACAGCCCAAAATCCAGTGTAAGAGACCAGCTAAAACGTCTCTTACACGGGCAGGGCGTGGATATGCTAATTACCTCACTTGCAGCCGAATGGCATGCAAATGAGGTAGATTAGCGATCCACGAAGTTGAAACCAGCCTGTGTAAGAGTCGTGTTAGGTGCAGAAATGTACTCAGTTGACAACTGAGTACGTTACTGCAAATAACACAATGGAGCCATTACAGCTCCAAATAAAGTGTGCATATGTAGCAGGCAGCATGCCAATGGCCAAATATGTGGCCATTGGCATGGTAACCCGATGCAAACATGAAATAAAATAATTTTTTTTTTCGGCGATCGGCGATGTTTAAACACAGCGCAGCCCCGCACAAACGGGCTGCGCTAAATAAGACATAAAAATAAGGGTTTGAAACCCACAAATGTGGGTTTTATGTAATGCATGAATTTGCAATGCAGGGACTAGCAGACCAAAAACAACATGGTGACCGTCTAGTGGTTGCTAAGGGGGGGAAGCTGAGTGTAAGACATGTAACTAAGCATTATTAGGCAATACTATGTAAATGAGTGCTAGGATAGTGAATCACACTGTCACATAGCAAATGATCACATTCTGTGTAGTGTAAAAGTTAGATAAAGGGGAGTAACAGAGTAGGAGATAGGTGACATCACAGGGGGGAATGTCAGAAAGAAATCCCGCTCATTGGAGCAAAGTGGTATATGAAAGATGTCAATCACACAGCATAAAAAGAGGAGTGTCAACAGATAAGCATGGGAAAGTCAAGAAATGAAAGGTGTACACTGTGGCCAACACCAAAGTTTCTTGCTGTGCGTGCATGCATGCGTGCACGTGCTGCGAGGCGTAAGTAAGACAGAGTGCACGCGTGTAAGGCAGAGTAAGCATGTAGGAGCCTGTGTAAAGATCTATTAACCTGTTTGCGCTGGTGTGCACATGTTTTAACCCAAATAAGCAGATTCTAGTCCATGTAAGCATGTGTGCACTCATGGTAGCCACTGTGAGCGTGTTTTCGCTGGTATGCGCGCTGCTCCCCCCTGAGGAAACAGAGAGGAAAAAGGAAGCAGAAGAAATAGTAGGAAGCTAGCAGGGAATACTGGTAGAGCTAGCAGGTGAAAACAATTAGAAGCAGGCAATTACACAGGCAGAATACTAGCCCAGCCCAGCACTTAAAACACTGCAAACAGCATTGCAGTATGTTTCTCTCAAGAGACACTGCAAGACAGTAGTAAGCTAGTAGAAGTGAAAAGTGAAAAAGCTGCACTCTGACCAAACATGCTAGGGGCTGCCATAGCTGCCATAAGGAGACATAGGAGACTTGCTGAGGGTGGTGACAATGCAAATGCTGCCAGACAACCCACAGTGAGGAGACGGAGAAGAGTGTACAGGCCCAGGGTCACCTACCAGGGGTTACATGAGCTGGAGATAGTGGAGAGCTATAGAGTGGACAGAGACCTCCTGCAGAAAATTGTTGAGCTGTGCAGGCCATGCCTCACACACAGAACCAACAGAGGGGAACCCATCCCAGTGGAAACCAAGGTATGTGTTGGCCTAAGAATACTAGCAACAGGTACCTTCCAGAGACCAACTGGTGATATGATGAGAATATCACAGGCATCAGCCTCTGGGGTACTGCACCAGTTCCTGGATGCCATGTCAGCACATGTTGGTGAGCATGTATATTTCCCCAATTCCCGTGAGGTATTGGCCAGCAATATGCATCTCTTCCATCAAATAGTAGAATACCCTGAGGTAGTGGGTGCAATAGACTGCACGCACATATGCATCAAAGCAACAGCCGGTGAGCGGGGTAGGGCCTACATTAACCGCAAAGGCTTCCCCTCCATCAACTGCCAGGTCGTGTGTGATGCCCAGGGCATAATAATGAATGTGTGTGCTGGCTGCCCTGGAAGCTACCATGATTCCCATATCTGGCATTTGACTCAGCTGCACCAGACATTTACCAATGGGGACATCCCACATGGTCACCTAGTGAGGGATGCTGGATATGCACTGGAGCCGTGGCTGATGACACCCATCAGAAACGCACACACACCTGAACAAGAATGCCACAATGAGGCACACGCACAAACACGAAATGTAATAGAGCGTGTGTTTGGGCTGCTCAAGTCACGGTTCCAGTGCCTGGACACATCTGGTGGAGCCTTGCAGTACTCGCCAACTACATGTACCCAAATTGTCATGGTATGTGCTATGCTACATAATATGATTCTGTGAAAACAGCTGCAGCAGGATCACCATAGGGCCGGGACAAACAGCCCCCCACCATTGCCAAGGCCATCACAGGCAGAGCATGACTCAGAGGAGGAACAACCTGAGCCTGCCCCAGTAGGCAGAAGGAGGCGTGCCCAGTATGCCCTGGCCTTGGCAAAGAGGCAATACATAGCACATACACTGGCTCAGTAGGAACCCTGGGAATGATACCCCTCTCTGACTCACTCATATAGTAACAGGGACACCTAACATGACACAACCTGCTCTCAAACATGTACAGGGAGTGTAGTATGTGCATCCGACAGAGGCAGCCCTGCAGCACCACTTGAGGCATGATTGCCATGTGTTAAGCAATGTAACACCATCTAGTATATGCAAACAGGAAGACCCTGCTTAACATCTCACCCTCACCAAGCATGATGCCACACTATGAAGACAAGAAGATCAAGTACAATAATTGGCTGAAGTCTTGCTGTTAGCAAGGGGGAACAAATGGCTGACAGCCTGGGATGACATGCTGAGCAAGACATGATGCCCCACCTGCTAGGGATGGCACGCACCCAGCACACCTGGCTGTGTGGATACTGGCAAAGGCTGTTGTCACCACCACTGTGCCTTGAATAGGTAAGGCTGGAAACACAAACCCACCACCATAGGTAGCACAAGGAATAACAACCTGGACGTAATGCTACCCAATGCCAGAAGTCTAACCTGCAAGGTGCATGCAGACCAAACCCACCACAGCATGGAGAATGGTAATATCTGTTCTGTAACAGAAACCTGGGTCAAGGCCCAGAAGAGCACCCTAATACTACCAGGTTATGCCTCATACCATGCTCAACAGCTCCAAAACATGGGACACACTACAATAGGAGTGTGGCTATCAGTAATTGTCAAGGATAACCACACCCCCAGGTTGGTACCACAGCAAGAAGCAGCATGGACTATCCATGGGCAAGTAACAGTGGCTCAAACTGCATCCCTATTTGCAGCCTAAAACGGACCACACTCACAAACCCAGGAACCCCAGCCATCCTTCCTGAAGACACTGCAGAGTATGAATGTCTCAACAAATACCAAACAAGGCACACACAAAGTATGACATAGGTGGCAATCCATTATGTATGGAAGAAGTAATCAGGGGCTTAGGGACACAAGTGGACGGTAACCCATCATGTGACACTCACATTGCCAAGGTGGCCAGGAAGACCTGCTATATTGCCCACCTTAATATGAAAGGATGCACATGTGGATCAAGAGAGGTCACTGTACCCCCATACTCTTCCCTTATCAGGCCCATACGTGACAACAATGCCCCAGTTCAGATGTACCTTACCTTACACCTGCAGTGGTGAGAAAGACCCCAAATGTACCTCACCAACGTCATAAAGGATCCAAAAATTTGGCATCTGCAGCCTGGCTGAAGAAACCACAGCCCAATTCACAAGCATACTGCCCAGTCAAAGGCAATGTATGCCTGATGTACAAGGCCATGTCCAATCCAGAATGAATGGACATGCGCCACTGCAGAAACCCCAAATCCAGCAGAGACAGCACAGTGAGATATCTGAACCTCCACACATAGATAAATAGGATGTGCTGGAGGGACAGATCCATAACCCAGAGGCTCCTTACACTCTGGAACAGAATCCCAGTCCATGATAGACTGAGCTCCACACTCATACTCAACAAGAGAAATCTGGTGAAGTACATGTGAGATAGTAGGTGTACACTGGGGGCCATCCCTGTGTCACATCTAGTAAAGTAAACCCTACATGGGCATAATATGCACATTGCAAGGGGTGTCGAAACTCGCACACAGTCTGTCCATGCTCAAACAAGGCCAGGGCAAATAGCCTAGTATGGACCTATGAACCTATGACGATACAAATTGTGCAGGACACAAAGGATTATCACACAGCTGTCCTACCTGATGGTAGGAACCATGGTGATAATCCACAGATATGTTCTGCAGTTCTCTAATATCACAAACAATACACCAAACCCACACACATTGCCAACATCCTACCTAACAGATTCTTTGCAAACTCCCCACCAGCACCTAACTGCCAAATATCTATCCCAGCAGAGTGCTGGCCCCCTGACATTGCAGATGCTGAGGTAACAGCCAGCATCTACAAAGCACACCACACAGCATCAATGGTACCAGATGGTGTCCTGGGTTGTGTCCAACAAGTATTGTAAGAAGAATGGAACACCAACTAGCACTACTGCACACTATCAGTCTTACCACAGGATATGTACCCAAAGAGCAGTGTACAGAAACAGTGGTCCCTCACCACAAAGGTGGTGCCTGAATGGATACTGCAAACTATCACCCCTCAACCCTGACTATCTAGGTTGGCAAAGTAATGGAGAGGATGATCATGGATCCCAGGAATAACAAGATTGGGTACCTACAGACATTGTACCCTACCTAGTGTGGCTGTCATAGGGCAGATCCTGCCCCTTACACATGTCTGACTCATGTGAAATGCACACCAAGGCCATTGATGTGGGGAATGTGGATCACACAGCCTATCTGGACCTTGCTAAACCCTTCCATACAATACCCTAGTTGGTCAGTACAGATAAGCTCACCAGCCTAACTATAAACCCCTATCCAAGTAGATGGGTTGCAAACCAGTTCAAGGACAGAACTGACCTGGTCAGACATGCTGCAGCCATGTCAGACTGCAAACCAGGTACAACTGGCATCCCACAAGGCATGGTCCTGGGACCTCTCTTGTATGCTATATATGTCACATAGGTACAGGCCAACATGGAAGGACTCTGTCTGAACAGGTTCGCAGAGGACTACAAACTGCCCACAATATCGGACCCTCCAGCTGACACAAGCAACCTACAAAAGGCACACATAGAAACAGACAAGTTGTGCCACAGCCATGTCAACAAGCTAAATGCAGAATAGTGTATAGTCATCCCCTGTGGAAACACAGTACATGGCCAGAAATTACCACATAGGTGTTAACCCAGTAAGTACATTAGGAGCAATAAGAGACCTGGGGACACAAGGTGATAGATATCCTGCATGTGACAACCATGTGTTTGTAGTTGTTACAGAATCATAACATATACCCACCCAATCATGAAGGTAAGCACAGCTAGGTCAGGGTAGGTCAATATGCCTCTCTAGTCATCCATCAGCAGCCTCACAATTATGTACAATGGCCCTTCAGGGATGTACCTTAGCAGACACCTGCATCAACTGGAAAGACCCCACAAATACCCCACCAGGAGGATTGCAGAGCTGTAACAGATGCCATGTGTCACCTGATTAAACAAACTGCAGCTCCACACAGTGCCATACCGCCTGGCTGGAGGTGAACTGTGCCTGATGTATAAAGCCATGACCAAGCTGGTATCAATGGACATTTGGCACCATGTAAAATCTGAATGCTGGTGACCTATGCAGCTGACAGGCCTGAACCCCAGCACAGACATAAACAGGACATGCTGTACCGATTGGTCCATAACCCAGAAGCTCACTCCACTCACGACTAAACTCCAAGTACCGGTTATCCAGGGAGTCCTTAACTGTCATCCACAGGAATCATGATGACTGGATGGGAGATGGTAGGTGTACCCTGGATATCACCTGTATGTCACGGGTAGACAGAGGCACAGCACATTAACCTTGACATACGTCATGGCAAACACCAGTAAATGTGTGTTGAAGGACAAACACTCTCTGACTAGCATTACAAATGGCCTAGGGCACATGGCCATTGTTTGTCACTGTCCACACAAGTTGTGGAATACATTAACAATGTCGGACAATCATGTACTATGCTGTCCATATCTGAACAAAATGCAACATAGTCATATCTGCACAACTGGCCCTCAACCAGTCTGGTGTGCTCACTATAAATATTACAAGCAGTGATAGGACTGACACCGATGATACTGTCCACCACAGTGAAAGTACTGCATCAGTACACTATACGACAATACAACTGTTTGGTCAGTAGGAAAGGATGTTGCCAACTGTATGCAAACTATCCCATGGTGACCCTGCAGGCACAGCATAATGCCTGTTAGGTTCAGACACAAAGCAGTTGGGCAGTAAGAACACAACCTGATGTCCAACACTCAACTGTAAATGTGAAATATAGATGACGTCCACACAAACACAAATGTGGTGGACCACAGATCCCAACATAAGGAAAGTTCACACTGGGCATGCTCGCACACTTAGATAAATGAGACATGTCAGTCAAGAAGCCATAGAAACTGTGAACTGGGTATGCTCACACACTTAGGCCATGTCACAGTTCAGCAGTTGCACACACATATCTGGCATTTGTATGTGTTAACACAGGAACATCCCGCAATACAGAAATCTGCCCAGTGCATACAGTGAAATTACAACAGAGACATAAGTAAAGTACTGGATCCCACTTATATGCAAACATCTTCCACAGTACACAAGTTGTTCATAGAGATAGGGAAAGCTATGGCAATAAAGACCCACAAACAGTATATGAGCAACAGATACTTGCATCTGACAGGTAAACATATGGCCGTAGAGTGCAATACTAGGCTGTTGTACCTAGGGAATACAGAAGGCTATCCACAGTGTATTTGGCGCCTGCCTCCGCAGTACAGTAGGCCACTGTGCCTGTCCAAAGTTAATGCATAGATAAGCTCTCCCCTGTACTGATGGATAGTAACAGATGTGCATACCTCTTCATACATAATGATGTCAGCACACTATACATATGTCAGGAGCATAAATGGCACCCAGTAATGCAAATAGCGTGCTCTGCTACTGTGTCTCTCACAAGTGTCATAACATAGTTAGGTAGGGGTTTGAATCCTGCAAGTGCTCAGTGTGTGTGTGAATGTGTGTGGGGGAGTAGTGTGTGTGCAATTCCATGTGAAAGAGAAATGTTCCTTTTGGCAACTAGAAAAATACAACACATGCTGCATATTCCACTGTCTAAACACTGATGATGTCAGCACCCTATAAGTACAGCAGGAGAAAGCAAGCCTCCCAGTAATGCAAATAGCACGGTCTGCAACTGCGTCTCACAAGTGTCAAAACATAGTTAGGTAAGGATTTGAATCCTGCAAGTGCTCAGTGTGTGTGCGAATATGTGTGTGGGGGAGTAGTGTGTGTGCAATTCCATGTGTAAGAGAAATGTTCCTTTTGGCAACTAGTACAACACAACACATGCTCCATTTTCCACTGTCTAAACACTGATGATGTCAGCACCCTATAAGTACAGCAGGAGAAAACAATCCTCCCAGTAATGCAAATAGCATGCTCTGCTGCTGCATCTCTCACAAGTGTCATAACATAGATAGGTAGGAGTTTGAATCCTGCAAGTGCTCAGTGTGTGTGTGAATGTGTGTGGGGGAGTAGTGTGTGTGCAATTCCACGTGTAAGAGAAATGTCCCTTTTGGCAACTAGTACAACACAACACGTGCTGCATATTCCACTGTCTAAACACTGATGATGTCAGCACCCTATATGTACAGCAGGAGAAAGCAAGCCTCCCAGTAATTTGTATAGCGCGCTCTGCTGCTGTGTCTCTCACAAGTGTCATAACATAGTTAGGTAGGGGGTTGAATCCTGCAAGTGCTCAGTGTGTGTGTGAATGTGTCTGGGGGAGTAGTGTGTGTGCAATTCCACGTGTAAGAGAAATGTCCCTTTTGGCAACTAGTACAACACAACACATGCAGAATATTCCACTGTCTAAACACTGATTATGTCAGCACCCTATAAGTACAGCAGGAGGAAGCAAGCCTCCCAATAATGCAAATAGCACAGTCTGCTACTGCGTCTCTCACAAATGACATAACATAGTTAGGTAGGGGTTTATATCCTACAAACGCCATGTGCATTTTTGTCACACAGTTTGTCCATGTGTGTGGGATGTTGTTCCCAATATTGCACGACATACATTATATCAGTAATGTCAGTGCACACATGATGTATGTGTGTGCCACCTATACATATGTACCTGTGAACTTCAATAGTTCCCATGTCCGAAGCCTGCCTCATGAGAATACATGGAATATGCATTAGACAACTGTATGACAGGGTTTTCTGTGCAGGGGCTGCATGTGGTATGTGAATATACAGTGTGGGTTGTAGATGGTGTCATCCCACCAGCGGAGGGATACACGACTGGTCTGGAGCATATAGTCCACATGTTGGTGATGAACAGGTGCAGCATGTTGTCACCTCTTGTGGGAGTGGTAACAAGTTGTTCCATAGCAATGCAGGGAATGAATGCTAAGAACCCTTCAGATAGGGTCTTGGAGCTAGAGTAATGCTCACACTCTATGTTTGGGTAGTCGCAGTCCACCCATATAATGGTGTTTGTAGAGACCGTCATATTCCCAGTGTTGTCAGGAAGGCCAAGTGGGTTTCCTGGGTATGGGAGGGAGGTGTGTGCCATGCTATGAACCTGAAGGCAGTCTAACACACTGTTAGTTGCACATGGATAGGCTCTGATGCTTTGTGCTGTGCCACCAACCTGGGGGTGTGTGTATCTGAGGTACCTTTGGATACATCCCCCCTGTTCTGGTTTGGTGCATGTGTAGGGGACGACAAGCATGGTATGAGCTATGACCTGGTAGTGATGGTGTGCACCTGGGAGCCTTGTACCAGGAGTCTGTTACTGCATGGATATTGCTGTACCCCATGCTAAGGACAGTTTCCACTGCATGCATCTTGAGGTTTACACTGCTGCTGTTGAGTAGCACTGCTATTAGTGTCCTATCCCATGTGATACCTGTGTAGGTGGCTATGTAATGTCAGCCTTGCATACAAAGGCACTATGTGTGTAGCAACAGCCTCTGCTAATATACAATGGCCCATGGGTGACAGGTGCAAGCTGTCCCAAGCAAAGCAATGTGGCTTGTCCAGCATGTAATCCCACGCTGACAGGCATTGAATCCCTTTGAATGTCACCGAAACATACAGCAATTGTAGAAACTGATCATCCTGTCTACATATTGTGGCAGCATTCTTGGTGAGGGTAAGATGCTACTCAAGGTCAGAGTCATACCAGCCTGTGCCATAAGCTCAGAGAGACCCTCTATGTCCCCTAACATGTAGTCCAGGGAGGTGCATCACAGGTCATATACGCTGGCACAGACAATGACTGAGTCATATTTCTACATGCCTTGGAGTGACCTGTATGCTTGTGTTATGTGGTGGATCATAGTGCCCGACGGGCACCTCAGCGTGACCTTCACCTTGTTCAGCCTGGTGAGCAGGACCTCAGTGTACCTGACGATAGAGGTACCTCATACAACTGTAGCAGGTGTGTTGTCAAGCCATATGGCCTGTGCCTGTATGGCACACAGGCTTTGTGAGCTATGTGTTGCATGTGCTCTGCTCTGGCTTAACGTTTGCTTGTGTGTCCACTTTGCAGGTGTCAGCTGCTCAGGCAGGATGCTATTCTGAGAGTCCAAGAATGTACCTGTGTGTTTCTGTGTTTGGATTGCGGTTGTGGCAGGTCTATGTGAGACTGGTACTGTATTCACTGTAGTATCCCACTCCACCTGACAGGGTATGCCAGTACTGAGTTAAGAGAGCTTAGCCTCCAGTTTGGCTATGTGGTTGCATCTCTCACATATGTTGTAAGTGTATGGGAAGGGGAGAGGGTTGTCTGTGTACATGAGGCAGCTGTAACATTGCCACATGACTCACAGATTCACCAACTGGACAAGAGAGTAGATTGACAGGTGATCTTTGCACATGCTACCATAGCATTGTGAATCCCATACTAAGTAACGACACATAGGGCCAATGAGGAACAAGGTACTCAAGGTGAGTAAGTGAGGGTGTAGTTCTCCTGATTTGTTAGTGCTGGCATATATGAATGCTGTCTTGAGCAAATGCGAGGTAAGTCATATGCAATGTGTTACAGGCAACCTACATGCAAACAGGACAAACAGTGATGTTCCATCAAGTGAGACATGGGCATCAGTACAGTAAGCAATACAGATGTCACTAGGGATCCACAGAGGCACTGTAAATCTGCACTGCAGGTGGAATCAGTGTTTCAGGAACATAACAAGCAAACATGCATACAAACAAAGCTACAGTCAGCAGTCCTGTATGTAGACTATGCTACAACAAACAAGGTGTACGACTTCCAACTGGTAACAGTGCATATATGCAGGCACTATAAGCCTGTACCCAGACATTCACAGGTCAGACGGGCTGGGTCCAGCCCCACCCCCCACAAGTGTATAGACCATGTACCTTCGTAATGTTGAACAACTGGCCTGATACCCAAGTGCTCATACCTGTAATAATACACATTTCAAATAACAGACACTGAGCCCTCACTCAGCAGTTCCCGACTTAGTATGATGTATGCTACCTGTCCTGGCACCACAGTATCCTTGACATGTATGGAGACTCTCCCTCCTGTCATAGTTAGTTCTGTGTTTTGGTGCTGTCATGCATGGTATGAGGTGTGACCTTGTAGTGCTAGTGTGCTCTTGTGAGTCTTGAACCTGTTGTGTATTACTGCACAGATATCAACATCCTCAAACATCCTCATTGCAGAGTCGAGTGTGGACAGCATGCAACTCGCAGTTGACATGACCATCATTGAGTATCAATATGTACATTTTCGTATCCCCTGTGCTACCTATGTAGGTGGCCATCTCTTGACAGCCTCACCACCAGTATACAAAGATGTGCAGACAGTACAGTATGGTAATTACTATGGGTGTACAAAACAATACAATGACATTCATACTGTAACTCCATCAGGCATGCTGGTATATACCCACAATTATATCATTATACTGTACTGTTGTAAACATTATACTATTACAACACTTCTATGTAGTCACCCTGTGCATCAGCACCATGTTAACCTGTTCCTGCACTGATGTTACAGATTGCAGGAGGTGGCACAGTTTCATCATATGCACAGGGTGTGTACTTGGTATGCCTGCGTCTGCCACTGATACAACCAATTGACATGTCTGTGTGTGTGTGTTGGTGAGGAACAGCAGTACAAGATGGGGCAATGTTGATGCAGTGTGTGCGTGTATGCGGTAGCCCTAGGTGTTATCAATTTGCATGTGTGTGCATGCACACAGTCCCACCTCATGGCTGCCATATACAGGTGTGTGTGTGGACAGCCACAGACTGTACCTGCTAGGTCATACAGATCCCTGCCTGTGGCCATGGACACTGTACCTGTGGCTGGCAGGGGTGCTACGGACAGTATCAGGTACTAAGCCAGACTGGGTACTGTCATCAGAAGCAGGTGGTTGGTGACTGGAGACAGGTCCCTGTTGGGACTGTCCAGAGCCACGTGCATGTGGTCACCTGGGGCGGTCTGATGACAGCAGAGACCCAGCATTGCTGGGGCTGCTGCTGGCACTATGGGCCTGTTGTCATCCGCGACGGCTGCCAGCTGCTGCTGTTACTGACATACGGCCACATCAATACCTCAACCATCCACCATTGCCCTGGCTCATGGACATGTTGTTGTGGAACAGATCTAATGTGTCCCCCCAATGTCTGTCAATGACCTCAGTGAAGTTACGGATGGCAGCCGCAACATCACGCATACTGTCGCTCATAACTGTGCGACATGCTCTCAGCTACCTCAGACCCTGTCTGGTGTACCGTTCCATATGTGACTGTGCCTGCATTACAGCCCGAAACATAGCTGAAGTTGAAAGACCTCTGTGGGCACATCTGACAGGGGCGGTATGCCCAAGGATGCTCCCACGGGAACCCATGGACGTCTGCCTGTGTGGTACCATGTCAGGACCCTGGCCATGGCTGCTGTGTGGGGATGCATGTGCCACTGATACCACATTACCCTGGTCAATGCCCACTGTATCCTGTCCATCACCTAGGGACATTGGTGATGAAGGATGTATTGGCAGGATGACTGTGCTCACTGATGGGGTCGACAGCTGTGTACTGTCAATTGGCTGACCAATGATGGACCCTGGCACACCTACCTGTGCCATTACACAGGTATCATCATTATCACTATCCACAGCAGCTGATTCAGTTTCCCTGCTGCACAACACCAGAGCAGCACCAGAACCTGTGGGAGTAAGACAGGAAACACAGTTTACAATGTGTACACAATGTCACCACTGATACACACATGCACACATGCACACATGGGCACATGCACACATGCACACATGGGCAAATGCACACATGCACACATGCGCACATGGACACATGCACACATGCACACATGCACACATGCACACATGCTCACATGGGCACATGTACAAATGCATACATGGGCACATACACACGTGCACACATGGGCACATGCACACATGCACACATGCACGCATACACAAATGCGCACATGCACACATGCACACATGGGCATGTGCACACAAGAGCACATGCACACATGCACACATGCACACATGGGCACATGCACACATGCACACATGGGCACATGCACACATGCACACACCTCAGTATATGAGATATCAACACACACACACAAGCACACCTGCAATCAAACACATAACACTACTGCTTCAGCCTATTATTACTGTTAGTATCAAGAGTATTGAAAGTAATGGTATTACACACTCACCAGCATGGATAGGCTGCCTTGCTGTTACACCAGAGGGACCTGTAGAAATGAGACATTTATTGTCAGTGGGCACAACTGTGCCATTGATACTGTGAGTATGATACAGTTCAGTAGTGCAACAGTTAGCTTCCACAGGTCTACTGCTGATATTGAGAATATCACTCTTGCACAATAATTACCAAGAGTACAGCTACAAAACGAGGACACACCTCACACATGCATAACCTAACAGTGTACAGAACAGTCAACTATACACATAGCAACATGGCATGTTACCTGCACGCTCCATGTCCTGCTGCTGGGTGGCTCCAGCCTCCATCATTACACATGTATGCTGCTGCTGTTGCTGTTGGGCTGGAGCCACAACACTTAGGAATAGTCCCTTCAGTCTGGTGAGGGGGGATGTCTAGCCACCCCATCACCTGTGGCAAGCTGCTGCCTGTGGATATCTGACGCACTCTGATGGACATTTCTAATTAAATCACTGCAGTGATGGTGTACCTGCTTATATGTCCGGTTATGTGTGCCTATGTCATTTACCCGATGGACCAGGTCTTGCCACAGTGCAGCCCTCTGCTGCTGGTTCTGGCTGGTGCAGGAAAAGAGTATTGTGAAATCCCGCACCAGGCTCTGGTGTATCTCTTCCTCCTCCACAGCGGAGTACACAGGGTTTCACTGGTGAACCATAGCTCTGAAAAAGAGAAGGAAAATATGTCAGCAATATCTGTCAGCAAACTATGGCACACATAATACACATAATACTTGACTGTATTGATATAACTTAACCACCATATAAAGCATCTGTCTGTCTATTGGGAGATACACATGTAAATGAACAGATATCAGTGCTCATCCGACAACTGTGCAACAGTACCTGTCACACTCCATACGACAGACTAGTATACTGCAGCAGTCAGCACACTGGTTCAGGTCCAATGCACAACCTCACGCTGGGGGTTTGTATCAAGGTACTGTATGGGGAACATTATCAACCCATGCACTGCATGCAATGCATGTTACATATTTTACTGGTAATGCACACTACTCTTACTTGCCATAACCCTACCTACACCACAGTGACATATAGCGTAACACAGCACAACATATGGCAATGTAGTATGTGTTGATCGCAATACCTCACACATCTGTCTCTGGCCTCACACCAAGGACACACACTACCATGACAGACAGACAGTCATGGTGAGCAATCACACCAGTACATAACATGCACCCAGTCACTGGCACACTCATTCCACCTGACATATTTGGTTTGCAATGTGTTCATGGGTGTGCATTGTGTCTTAGGTAGGTAGTATGCTTTTGGCTTTGGGCCTACAGCAGCATACCGTTATGCTACCCTGCCCCTTGTGACACATGTGTTATGATCATACCTGCTCCTTACAAACAGTTACACAGGGTGACTCATATGGCATATTACCTATCTGCATAACATTCAGCAGGGGTATGTCTGACATCTACTCATGGGGAGCCTTGCTTCTTAATTCTGTGTGGTTTACTCTAGGGTATGTTGTATCTGTCGGTAGGGACCTGTAACTCCACCATGTGCTCTATACTGCAGTGACAAGGATGACAGACATAGGTAATTTGTGTTTTGGATGTTGGAGGTGTTACCATGGTTGTTACACAACTGTCATGGGTGTGACTGAACTATGTATATCCAGCAGTGGCAACCTCTATGTAGGTAGTCTGTGTGCACTCTGTGGTCTTGTCCGTCACTCTGCATCGGTAATGTGTTTGAATGCATTGACACAGTTACTTGCATTTGTCTGTGTCCTTCTCCATATCTGTAGCTGTCATGGGAGGTACACACCATGTAGGACATTGTGGGGTGTAGAGGGGTACAGTGACCTACATGTCCATAGCTGACACACCATGTCCACTGACACATTCCATGTACAGGTATTACAGGACTAGTGTGCCACTGTGTATACCAATGGGGAGCCTATTGTACACTTGTTGCCCCTGTTCCCCCCTGACACATGCAGTGGTGGGCAGGCATGCACATATGTGGTGGTTACTGGTGTCAGTGTTTTGGAATGGGGTATGGTACTCCAGTATCCAGACTGGTGTTCACTCCATGCCTTTGTCACCAGGCACCTGTTCACCAGTTGCAATACATCTGCACACATGTGCCTCACTCAGTATATATATATATATATATATATATATATATATATTTATATGTAGATATCTGTATATATATATATATATATATATATATATATATATATATATATATATATATATATATATATATATATATATATATATATATATGTTTGTATATATATATATATATATATATATATATATATATATATAATATGTATATATATATCTATATATATATATATATATATATATATATGTAGATATATACATATAGATGTGGGGAGAGGGGGGGAGAGAGACAGAGGGAGAGTGAGAGTGAGAGGGTGTGGGACAGAGAGAGAGAGATAGTCATATACAGACATATCTGTTGTCAGTCAGATTTGTCTGTATATGTATATGTATCTACATATATCTATATATGTATGTGTGTATTACATATATCTGTACGTACATATTCTATCAATCTCGATGTCTGTGCAGTAAGTGAAACCTGGTTCAAGACTCCTGAGAGCACAACAGCGGTACCAGGCTATACTTCTATCATGCTTTTTGTCCCCAAAACTCGGGCTAAAACAAAAAGGGAGGGGGAGTGTCCATATTCATGAAGGACACCCACACCTCCAGGTTAGTGGCAACACATGAAGCATCAAAGACCATCCAGGTGCAAATAACCGTAGGCAAACCAGCTATACAACTGGTAGCATGTTACAGACCACCCTCCTAATCTCAGGAACCACAGTCAGCCTTCCTGAAGACATTGGAGGATATGAATGTCCCAACACACACCATCATATTGGGAGACTTCAACTACCCTAACATACACTGGGTGCATTATTCTAGCCCAAACTCCCTAGCCAAAGGTTCCCGGAATTCACTAAGTCAAATGCAATGGAACAGCTAGTCACCTCTCCCACAAGGGGAGATAATATACTAGACCTGATCATCACAAACATGGGGACAATGTGCTACACACCGGAAGTATACCCCTCACTAGTCACATCTGACCACAAACTAATCACCCTGGATATACATATCCCACCTCCCCCACAACACAAAAGACTACATTGAGAAACCTCTCAAATGCCAACTTTACACCTCTTAAAACTGAGTTGGTATCCTTTAAGCCCACTGGGCCAGTGGAAACCACATCCGACAATGCAGACTCCTTCACAAATGCTTTCTACGGACATCTCCAAGAATGCATGGATCATGCAATCCCAAATAAAACCAAGACCCTCTCCACCAAGGGCAGGCATCCTGTCTGGTGGACCCCAGCCATGAACAAATTGTATAACAACAGAAGGTAGCTACTGCACGACAGAGCAGAATTCCATAAAGATAAGGCATCTCTGATCAGCACTAGTAGAAAGCTACATTCTCTCATACAAACATGCAAGGCCAACAATGAGAGGAAAATCGCTATGGACACTATAGATAACCACAAGGCCTTCTTCTGCTATGTTAGACACCTGGGTGGAAACCCTCAGATATGTTCAGAGTTAGTTCACAGTGACAAAAACTACACTGAACACACAGATATTGCCAACATTCTGGCAGACAGGTTCAGTGCAGATTTCTCCCCTCCCTCACCCCCACATGAGGAATTACTTATCCCAGCTGTCTGTAACCTCCCTGTCATCTCAGATGTCCAGCTGAGAACCGCCCTCAGCAAAGCTATAAACACAGCATCAATGGGACCCGACATTATCGCAGGTTGCGTGCTACGTGAACTCCAAGAGGAGCTAAACCCGCACATAAAATGCTATTTAACCGTAGCCTTACTACAGCATATGTACCTGGACACAGGCATACAGCAACATTAGTCCCACTCCACAAAGGAGGCACCTCTACAGACCCTGGTAACTACCACCCCATAAGCTTAACCAGCCTGGTCTGCAACTCTATGGAAAGAATCATTATGGAACTCATACACAGAGACATTGGGGACTTACAGACACTTGATCCCACCCAGTTCGGCTTTGTAGAGGGCAGATCCTGCGTTTTGAACCTGGTTGACCTTTTCAAATCAGTCACTAGAGCCATTGACAAGGGCACAGCAGTCCATACAGCCTACCTGGACTTGGCTAAAGCTTTCGACACAATACCCCACTCTGGCATCATAGACATGCTCAAAAGCTTAAATGTAAATCCATATGTCACAAGATGGGTTGCAAACCGGCTAATGGATAGAAAACATAAAGACAAAATCACTGGTGCCATGTCAGACTTAGAGCCAGTCACAAGTGGTGTCCCACAGGGCTCTGTCCTGGGACCCCTCATGTTCGTCATTTATTTCTCAGATGTGGAAGCAAACATGGGAGGGTAGTGGCTGACAATGTTCAAAGATGACTGCATACTAGGTGCCATAGTCGATACACCAGCTGACACATACATCCTACAGAAAGGCCTCACTGAAACCGACAACTGGTGCCGGAGTCATGGCCTTAAACTGCATGCCAAATAATGTATAGTCATACCCTTTCGGAAAGACAAGGTACCCACATATTGTCACATAGACAGTAACCCACTGAGTACAGACAAAGTAATCAGAGACCTGGGGACACAAATCGATACTGACCTCTCATTTGACACCCACATTGCCAAAGTGGTTAGATAGACTTCCTACCTTGCCCACCTTATCATGAAGGGATTCACATCCAGATCAAAAGAGGTCATTGTACCCCTATACTCCTCCCTTATCAGGCCAATAACTGTGTACTATGCCCCATTTGGTATGTACCTCACCTGGCACTTGCAACAGCTAGGGGGACCCCATAAATACCTCACCAGGAAGATCAAGGGTCTCCAACAAGTGTCATATGCTGCCAGACTAAAGAAACTCCTGCTCTATTCCATAGCATACCGCCTACTTAGAGGTGATCTGTGCCTGATGTACAAGGCCATGTCCAATCAGGAATTGATGGACATGTTCCACCTCATAAAATCCAAATCCATCACAACCACAAGAGCTACAGATTTAAACCTCAGCACAAATATGAATAAGACATGCTGTAGGGACAGATCCGTAACTCAGACACTTCCCATACTGTGGAACAGGATCCCAGTTCATGTAAGGCAGAGACCCTCACTGACTCTCTTCATGTGAATTTTTGACGAGTGGATGGGAGATCATAGGTTTACACCAGGGTTCATCTCTGTGTCACTACTAGACAGAGGCACAGTAAACTAATGCTATTATGTACGGGGGTCTTCACTGTGTCACTACTATACAGAGGTGCAATTTTCTAACTCTATTCTATACACTGTCTGCATATAGCCTAGTACTAAACTATGACTCTGTGAAACTATACATGTCTATGTATTTCTACATCCCTCTCTATCTATGTATACACATATGCATATTATATATATATATATATATATATATATATATATATATATACATACATATCTCGATATACATATGTATACACATGATATATATATATATATATATATATATATATATATATATATATATATATATATATATATATATATATATATATATATATATATATATATACTCCTTTTTAGTTCCACATATGTATACACACAGTAATGTACTGATGAACATCCATTACTGTACAACCTACTTGTACATTGCACTACAACCTACATTGCTATGTGCACATAGCTACCTTCACGTATATATGTATGTAGAGCCTTCAGTGACAGTTGCAGTATGTCCCCGGCCCTATGCACATCTTCAAATACATAGATACAGACCAATAACACATCTGGAGGGTTCACAGTATGTAGACTATTATACTAGTACTTTATATTACCTATGTTTGTTGCAGCTGTTTGCGTAGGCTTGCAGTTACTTGGCCTGCTGTCAACCTCTTTGTTTTGTTGTTACTGTTTTTTTTTATTATTTTTATTTCTTTCTCTTTCTCTTTCTCTTTCTCTTTCCCTTTCTCTTTGTCTTTCTCTTTCTCTTTCTCTCTCTCTCTCTCCCTGTCGCTACCTCCAGAGGGTGCAATGAAAGTATTGCATGTGTGGACTGGGAGTACAGGATGCTTTTGTAGGTATCTGCACATGTCCATGTGATGGCCTCTGCACCAATTGTTAGCCAGCATTTACTAATTGCATGCAGCCTGTTGTGTAGTGATTGCAGTTCTCACTGTGATTTCAGGATAGTGTATAAAAAGGTCTGTTAGGTAGGCATAGCCCTTTCAGATTATCAGGGTGGGGACCATGCTGGTTTGCTGTGGACATTGTTCTGTGAGTGTAAGGGTTGGTATGTCTCTCATATTTCAGGCTGTGTTATAGACACTGCAATGCATGTTGTTCTGTAAGCTGAGTATTCCTTCCTCCAGTGTCCTCTTCTCCGTGTGTATGTAAACTGACACCTACGACTAGTAATACTGTGTATATGGGTGTGTGTGCTTTCCTGTGTGGATTGTGGTGTAACTGGTATATAGCAGTGGCTCTTGCAATCTGTTGCTGTGGCTTCAATATTTGGCCTTTACATTAACTCCTTGTATGCCTGCTAGGTGTCTTTCCTGTAATGTGTTGCTATGGCTTTCCTATTTTCCATTTACATTCACAGCTTGTAATGCTTGCTAAATCTGTTTGGGCAGCAATTCCCTATGTGTTTGTTGTGGTAGGGTGTTACTGCATGCAGTGTGGTCTGGCCATGGTGTGGGCCTTCACACTTACAAGGGTATTTGATCATGCTGCTGAGCAGGCCTCAGATACTCTCAGGTGCATCTTTTATCAGCCTCATTTATTTATTTTATTTTTTTTTTATTTTTTATTTATCATTTGTTGACCGGGAAAGTCCGACTAGGTTCCACAGAGCCTGTTTTCAGCGGAGGCCCGGGGAGAAATGCTCCAGATGCATGTCTTTGGAATGTGGGAGGAAACCAGAGTACCCGGAGGAAACCCACGCGAACACAGGGAGAACATGCAAACTCATGGGATGGTACATATCAGTGGGATACTCCAATGAAATATTCTGATATTCTGCAGTTGTGACTGTGGGTTATTTCGAGCATATGTATTACTACACCATTTGTGATGTGCAAGTGGTGCATACTTTCAGTAATTCATAGCTACCATTGCATGTGTAGTTACACCTTTCTGCCTACTGTTAGTACATTTCACAGGGTGTCAGTGGGGCACAGTTGACATTTGTTTTCACATCAGGGACATCCCTGTAACTCAGTCACAGTTGCTATGTCTGGGCTCTTAACTATTCAACTATGGCAGTGTTTATCCTGTTCTGAGTATGTGTGTGGCTTGCCAGATGCTACTGTGACATTACTACCTAGCAGCTACCAACTAGCATGGCTGTTTCTCATCACACAGTACTATTTTACAAATCCACTAGATTTGACAGTAAATATACATGACATGCTTTGTGTACTAGACTTGCTATATTCCCTTTACATTAATTCCTACTATTTTATGATATATTTCTTTCAGCACAATGTTCTTGTATAGCAGTCATGGCTTAGTGGTAAGTCATGCATACTAATGTGTCCTGGGTTCGAGACTGACGGAGGTATTTTATTTTGCTGCTGAGAAAACTACAGGCCTTGTCATTCAGAGTGACTAAGGCACTTTTAAGCAGTTGTAAGCAGGTTAGCTCTGGTTTGTGCGGAGCTCACGCATGTGCACTGCCGCTTAGCTTCACGCACACACGCTTAGCTAAGCGCACAGAAGCGCACTCCCGCTTACTACTGCTTAAAAGTGCTTACTCTCGCGTACACCTATGCTATTTTCTTTTAAAGAAAAGAAAATGGGGAGATAGGAAAGTGGTGAAAAAGGGGGCACAAAGAGGGTAGGACAGTAGGAAAACAAGCTCGGGTTTTGCAGGAGGGATGTAGGAAAGGCCCATAGCTGCCCATTTCTTCGTCAGCAACAGCTGTGCATATGTTTGTAATTTGGTGTGAAATTTGAAACCTTCCACCCCTGAGAGAGGTGTGAGGACAACAATAATATTTGTTCTACAGCCAATTGTAATTGCCAGTTTACATGTCCAGCAGACATGTGTGCAAAATGGGCAGCTATGTATGGGGCATAATTTTTTTGTGGGTACAGAGTGCCCTTTTTTTTTTTCAGGTGAGAGTGGTATGTCAGGTACAGGAAGTCGGTATAGCTGGGGAGGTAGGTAGGGGGGGTTAACAGACAAGACAAACAAAACGCATACAGGGGTGGTGTATGACACATGTGGGAGGGTTACACAATTGACGGGGATGGATGTTTGGATATCTCGAGCCCATGAGCTCACAGATGGCAACAGTGGAACTGAGATCCCCACCCATGGGCAGTTGCCACTGTGCCTTCACTGCCCAGGACAGGGCTGTGCTGGGGGCTGTGTAGGATGGGCATCTGGCACGCCCGTGAATTGTGCCACCTGTGCCTCAAGCTGGCGTAGGGGCCCAAGCACAGTGTGCCTGATCTCCCTACGCACCACAGTCCGGACACTATGGAGGGTGAGTGGATGTTCTCCTCCGGCCATGCTTGCAGAGGGGGGACGAGCCCCATCCCCTGCAGCGCTTCCACCCACAGGTGGCACAGGGCCACCGGACGGGGGTCCGGCCTGGGCACTACTGCCAGGTGCACTCGCCAGCTGAGGTGGGAGAGGTGGGTCCGCTAGAACCCGCCTTCCCTGTCGTCCTATGTTTTGCATTATTTAATGACAGTTTGGGTTAGTAACGTGCAATACCACTCACAATTATTTGTAACAGCATGCATTAGTATTCCCATTAACCAAACACCCATAAATTCAAGCCATTGAACAGCAAGCATAACACATGCATAATTTGAACAACAATACACAATCCAACGACATGCAGGGTTGAGTGATGGCAACAGGCCATCAGGTTTGGATGTATGAACAGGGCACATGCATCAATGTACATGCAAATATGTATGAACCAACAGGACAATTGTCCAAGGGAGTTAATTGTGAATACACATGCCCATTTCATGTGGAATGGATTATTTGTGGTTATAGGGTAGGATGAAGAAATATTTCATTAACAACTTCAAATACCTATACATATGCTGTACATTTCTACTAGCTGCAGATATATACACACTACAGGTCTGACTACAGTTTCCTATGTGTAAACTTATGCATGTTGGTGATAGGCATGTTACTGCTACATCAATATACATTTCATTTTTATTCATACACATTCATATCTGGCTCTGTTCAGCTACAGCATCCTGCTACATTTGCTTTATGTGGCTCTAGACAACTGTGGAAGTTTGGTATTTCATACAACCATACTATCTGCATATTGCAAACTGAGTGCAACATATCCAGATTGCGGGACACACATTCCAGCTTCAGTACTTTATTCCACACATTTCGCTGTTTGGTTGTGCCTGTCACATTCATTTCATTCTGTACTGACTGCAGTATACTTTATTCAGGAGTTATTACAACTTTATTGGTGGATTCATACCTCTTTCTCGCACTCTCACTTGTTTTATTTTTACAATTCAGGATGGTACTTAATTCTAGGCTTTATTGACATGTTTTACTTGGTTATAACAATCCTTTCCAACAGTCTCACTTGTGTCATGTTTCAGAATTTAAACGGGGATATATTTCACACATGTGTTTTACTCAGCTTATGTAGCTGTAATTTTCAGCCTGCTGTGGGTTATGTACTATTATATTACAGATGGAACATCTTTATTTCAGACTTGTTTCATTTTTATTTTTGGATTACAGGCTGCATCACACTTATGTAATCACACAGTACTAGCAGAATCTCTCTTACACTGTTTACTTGCACTTTATATTAATAGGTGACTACACTGCACCCTTTTGCAAGCTGTCATACTTATATTTTTTAACAGTTACAGGGAGAGAATTACTAACCTGCCTGGTGGCGCAACCGCACAAGCCTATCAGCATAGGCTCGACAATTCGGGGAATGGACACCTGCAGCTGCAATATAAATGAAGTAATATTGGAATACACATCTCCATAATATCAGCTAGGTTAACTTTCTACATAAATAATTACATGTAACTTACTCAGTAGTGGGGCGCTGGGCATTTGCCGGGCCTCCTGGATCCAATGGTTCAGTTGGTCCTGCTTCCGTCGCTTCAGGACCGCATGGTGGTGATGGATCTGTTCACCAGTCCTTGGTATTCCTGTGGCACTGGTGAGATCATGTGCCAACCAGTCCCACGCCTCAGCCTTGTATGCTCCCCACAGGACCTGGCCCTACATGAGTTGGGCCTCATGATCATGGACGAGGAGCCAAACCATATATTTGGACTCCTCAATGCCCCACCTCTGTGCTCGGAAGCAACTACCCTCTCCTACACCTGCCATCCTGACTGCAAATTGGTTCCACAATCAGTTATGCTGTGTATTCCCACCTATGGGGCTTATATATGCCATTTTTCCCACACTTATCTGTGATTGGCCATTTTGGAAATATATCAGCCTCACAAAACCTGCTTTGTCATGCTTCTCTTTCCATTCATTCCTATATATATGATATTACTGCATTTTTAAGAGCAGCTGTCATGGCTTAGTGGTTCAGTGCTTTGACTATGGTGCATGGTATCCTGAGTTTGAGCCTGGCCATTGCTTTTTATATTTTATGACTGTCTGCACAGGATAGAAGGTGTGTCTGTGTAAAGGCAGTTTTGATACAGCTTGCTCAACATTGCCCGTCGGTTAGCTTGTTTGCGCGGTGCGCAGCTCCGCGCAAACGGGTCACACTGGCTTACTTGCCTTTTAGCTGTCAGCACGCATATTACGCTCAGCTCAGCTATGGTCACACAGTTTCAGCGTGTTAGAACTCTGCTCAACCCCAGGCACTCATTTTACACCTGTTAAATCACTGCTCACCTACGGGCACTCATTTTACACCTGTTAAACCACTGCTCACCTACAGGCAGATATGCTCAGCTTGTTAGAGTGTAGCTCAGCTATGGGCACTTCTGACATTTGTTTTTTTTTTCTCACATTTCTTCATAATACATGGCCCATTTCATTACATTTTACATAAAAATAATTTTATACATGTACATATATGTCACGGAATTGTTTTGTGCTTATTTCACTAGGTATAAAAATTGATGTTGTGGGGGCTCGAACCATGACTGCCTCCTCTTCAGCCGACGTCTCTGCTGCTACGCTATTGCTTCTTGGCTTATTTTGCATATTTAGATCTTATATGCTTTTCCACTGACTGTTAACTGTGGCTTAGTGATGGGCACGCCCGCACAAACGAGCGCACTCATGGGCAAACATCTTTAAAAGTTATAAAAAAATATATAACATGTTCATTTTTACATTTTATGTTAATAGTCTGTGGGGGCATGTGTTGTGTTGTGTTTATTGACATTTACACGGACTCGGGATTGTTACTCTTCTGGGGGCGTGTCTGTTTGCAGGGCTCGCCCTACGGACATGCCCCTACTTTCTTACACGGATTGTGTTAGCCTTGGGTGTGAGTCAGCATGCCCCCATGGCATGCTGATGTCACACCGTTTAACTGCAGCCTCCATGTAAGCCTTGTAACTCTTACACGGAGGCTTTGTGAATCCTGTCCATGGTATTTTCAATGTTCATATTTCAGACTTCACGTAAAGTGGATCTGATCAAGTGCATTGCAGGTAAATGGATGTAAACCTAGATAGATAGATAGATAGATAGATAGATAGATAGATAGATAGATAGATATCAAGAGAGGCAGAGAGAGGAAAAGAGCAGAATATATAGATTTTTATCCCCAGTCTTTTTTTCCCTCAAAAATATTCTATTTCATTAAAATTAAGATAGAGTATAACATCATCATCATCATCAGCCCCCCTTTTCCCATTTTTCTACATGGGGTCGGGGTATGCTGTTAACTGTCACCAACTCTCTCAATTCAGTGCCACACTCCTGCCTTCTTTAGCACTCATGCTTGACTATCGCAGATCTTCTTTCACACAGTCCATCCACCTCTTTACTGGATGTTCTTGCTTCCTCTTACCTTCTTCCTGTCTGTCCCAAATCCTCACCAGATTGTCTTCTGTTTTTCTGCACATGTGCCGAAATGACCGTAATCTGTTATCTTTGATCTTTTCTTCAATTAGAGCTACTTTGGCTTCTGCTCTTATGTTGTCATTTCTTCATCTGTCCCACAGTGTGCATTCTATCACCTTTCTCAGCCAGTTAATTTCCATTACCTCTCACTTCTTCAACTGTTCTGCCTTTACTGCCCAGATTTATGTACCATACAGTAGTATTGGTCGCACCACTGTCTTGTACACCTTACTTTTCAGCTTCTTTGGCATTCTTCTGTCATAGACTACACCTGATACTCTATGCCAGTTGGCTACAGCCCCTCTGATTCTAGCTTTGACCTCTTCATTTAGACTAACCTTCTCCTCTACTGCTCCTCCCAGATACTTGAATCTGTTTACCTGTTCCACTATCTTCCCTTCTATCTCTATTCTCAGCTTCTCCTGATTTCCCCAATTTGCTGCCATTACCATTGTCTTATCTGTGCTTAGTTTCATCCCATGTGCCTTCAGATTTGGATTCCATTCTCTTATCCTTTGCTGAAATTCTAGCTCAGAGCCTGCCTGTACTGCCATGTCGTCTGCATACAGCAGCTTTGTTGATCCGTCTCCTCCAACTTGTTTGCTAATGTAGTCCATCACCAGTATAAACAACAGTGGGCTTGGAGCTGAACCCTGTTGTACACCCTCACCCACTGGGAAGCCCTCTGTGAGGCTGAACACTGTTCATACTTGAGTCATTGGGTCCTTGTACATAGCCTGCACTAATTCTACCAATGTTTTTGGGACTTCAAACCACTGCAGTACTGCCCAGATCAGCTTTCTTGGGACCTTTAGATATGCTTTCTCCAAGTCTAGGAATGGCCAGTTGGACTCTCTCATATCTAGCTTATTCTCAAGTATATGTCTCAATACAAACACTGGGTCAGTTTTGCTGCATCCCGATCTGAATCCAAACTGCTCATCTCCCATCTTACATTCTACTACTCTGTGTATCTGTTTATCAATCACCCTCTTCAGAACTTTCATGCAATGTAATAGAAGTTTGATGCCTCTGTACTGCCCACAGTTGTGGATGTCCCTTTTGTTCTTGTACACTGGCATGAGTATGCGTATTCTCCAGTCATCTGGGGTACACATTTCTCTCCACACTGCTATTAGGACCCTCAGAAGCCATTTCCCCCCATCTCACGCACCATCTTTATCATATCTGCTGTGACTTCATTTGAGCCTACTGCTTTCCCTGACTTCATCTTCCTTAGTGCTGTTCTTAATTCTTCAAGGGTGGGCTCTTCTTCTTCTCTCATTGTAGGCTGTTTCTGGGGCAGTACAACTTCTGTGAGTTTTCTTAATTCAGAAGCTGCTGGAAATACTCCTTCCATCTGCCTTTGATGTCCTCTGGGCTGGTGAGCAGGTTGTTTTGGGCATCTCTTATGAAGGCTGTCTATCTTCTTTATCTTTCTGTCCTTGCCTTGCAACCTGATATAGTTTCTTTGTGCCACTTCCTGAGTCACTTTCTAGAAGCTGGTACAGTGCCTCTGATGCTCTATTCTATACTATTGCAACTTCTTTCTTAGCTTCTTTGTTAGTCAACCAGTAGTCTTTCCTAGCCTGGTCAGTCTTTTCTGTCTCCCACTTATTCCTGCACTCCTTTTTTCTTTTGATGACTTCCTGGACTTTTGCATTCCACCATCAGCTTTCCTTATGTACCTTATTTCCATACCTGGCTAAGCCACATATCTTTTCTGTAGTCCTAGCGCATGCTGTTTTTGCGCATTGCCATTCTTCTTTAACTCCACCTATTTCCCCTTCTTGGGGGGCTAGAGCCCTGAGTAATTCCTTGAACTGTTGTACTTTCTCTCCAGTCAACTTCTAGGTCTTTAGCCTGGTTTCTGTTGACCTTAGAGCATTCTCTGACCAATGCTTGCAGCTGATTGTGGCAACTAGTGGTTTATGCTGTGGGCCAACTGTTTCACTGGGGATGACTTTGTAATCATGGATACTGCCCCAGTGCCTTTTCCTTACTAGGAGGAAGTCTACCTGAGTTGAATGTTGACTACTGTTGTATGTGATCCTGTGACTGTCTCTCTTTCTAAACCATGTGTTGGCTACTATCAAACCATTTGCCAGACAGAAGTCTAGAATGGCTTCTCCTTCTGTATTCCTGTTGCCCCCAAGTGGACCCAGGCAGTCCTCATATCCTGTTCTGTCTGTCCCGATATGTGCATTCAAGTCCCCCATTATCAACACCAATTCATGTTGTCCTGCTTTTTCTAGTATAACATTATAAATAAAACATTTTAAAGATTGAATTTAAAAAATGCATATTGCAATAAAAAGAAAACAAAGTAAACAATTTACATTGTATACATATTGCCTGACACTATATATAAATACCACAAACTATATAAAGCTTAAAATGTCAAATAAGAAAAGTGAGACTATGATGAAAAAGTTTCAGTGATGGCAAATACTTTTAACCAAGCATTGTCTTTAAGATTGTTAAGAAAAAATATGTTCTCTTAGTTGTTATTTTAGTAATAACAGTCTCCTTCTGAGATAAAAGAAATTCTTCAGATTGTGGTGATAAAGATTTCTTCCATTTCCTTGTGCTGATTTTCCTGACTGCAGCAAGAATTGTCCAAGTTAAATAGAAAAAAAAGTATTTTTTATTATTTTTAATCTCTATAACATTGAATAGTATTAGCTCTTTTGTAAGTCTAAAAGTTTCAGACCACAATGCTTTAACAAAATTATGGATCTTTCTCTTAAATTCAGACAACACTCGACAATCAAAAACATGTTATTTTTTAAATCTCCAGCATTCAACTTCAGAATTTTTATTAAAATTAGCTACTCTATTAAGTGTCAAAAAGCTATAAATGAACTTCCAAGTAAATAACCTCCAATATAATGATAGAAACTACTTAAAATATAAATAATACACTTTTTTTTGTTTTAAACAGTTAAAAGAGCTTGATGCTCTTTTGTAATGAAATTCCAAAATGTGTCACTCAAGTTACTATAATCAGTTCATAATATTGTGCAAATATACAGATCAAATTGTTCATTTCACTGTCTTTGTAAATAATTTCATTTACAATTTTCAACAATTTTAGAATCCCAGTAGTCTTAGAATTAGATATATAAGATAATTTAGTGTGAACTAAAGTAGTAACAGAATCCAAATGAAATGAATCTGTAGCACCAATAATAAATTATAAACATACAGGCTCAAAATATTTAATTTTTAATCCATCAAAACATGGATGCCAAAAAAAAGTCTTTCCCATTTGTAGAGTATATGAAATGGATCATTATTTGTAACCTTTAATAATAAGGAGAATGGAATAAGAGTCTCAAACCAAAATTTGTAATTTGAATTACTTGAATGTGTTTTTTTAAGTTCTTTAAGATTAGACTTTTATAATTTAGTTTTGTAGGAGGATAAAAATAATTTGTATATAATGGCAAACAAATAACTAAACGGGATTATACAATTTGTGATTATTAAAGATTAAACTGTTGAATTTATTCATGTTAAGAAGTTGATTATGTAACTTTTTCCAGTTTGTTATATAATTATCTAACCAAATAAAATTGTTTTAATTATGATTGATTTTGCATATGCATATACATTTGGAAAGTTAATAGCACCGGAACTCCAAAGTCTAAAATGAATAAAACATTCAGTATAGATTTATCTGTATACTATAAACATTCTAATAATAATTTATTTAACCTTTTAATTTGTTTTTGCTAGTTGGCAAAGTAAGAGATTGGGTTATGTATAAATTTCTGGAAATAATATCATTTTAATTATTTGTAATCGATCCTCAAATGAAATTAAAACTTTTCCAAGAGGTAATTAGTTGAGATAGTTTAAGTTTAAAGTTTCTTCAGTGGTTTTTAGAATATGAATTCCTAAGAAGAGTAGAGTTTCTTTACAAAGTATCTTGTGATCAGAATTTGATAACCTTTTCTTATTAATGAGAAGGTAATTGATTTAGAATTATTAAAATAAAAAAAAATAAATTGTTTGGAATTGTTCTATAACAACAGGAGGGTTGGCATAATGGCTAACGTCTTTACCTGGCAGAGAAAAGGTACAGGTCTTGATTCTGACACCTGGTTACTGGCTAGGTTTGAAATAGTTGGCAGATCAATAACATGCTTCAATTATTTTAATGTACTATTAGAATTTTGCGGAGTTGATAAAGTATCATCAGCAAATAACATCATTTATGAGTGATATTCTTGATTAGTCTCTAAGCCCTGAATCTGTGAATTAGAATTAATTAAAATTGCAAAAACGTTAATAGCTGGGTCAAATAATAGAGGAGAGAGGGAACACCCTTGTTCAGTTCCTTTTGTTATGTTTAAGAAGTTTGAGTTAATGAATGCAATTTTACATAAGCTTTGTTGTTATTATAGATGAACTTTAGCAGTGAAATAAATTGAGAAGGAAAATCAAACAGAATTAGCACTTCAAACAAGAAGTTCTAACTCAAAGAATCAAATGATTTTTCAGCATCCAAACTAATTAAGAGAGACACTTGGTTTCACTTTTCATGACATAAACACAAGTAATACGTCTTTTGATGTGATCTGATGTTTGCCTCATAAATAAAACCAGATTGCTCTAAACCAATCAAACTAGGTAGAACTGTTTTCACTCTAACTGCTAAAACAGACATAACAATTTATATTCTCCATTTAATAAGGACATGCGCCTATGTTAAGAATATAATTGAGGATTCTTACCTTCCATTTTGATTGGTGTAATTAAGGAGAATTTCCAAGATGGAGGTAAATGTTCTTTGCTCTGAACAACTATCATGACTTTGTGTAAGTGTACTATAATTTTTGGAGGAAATAATTTATATAATTCTGGAATAATACTATGATTTACAGAAGCTTTATGGGATTTTATCACTTTTATTTTTTGGTTTATTTCTTGAAGTATTATTGGACTTAGTTAAGTAAGTTTTTTTTGATGGAGAGATTTTTTTCAACAAGTTTTTATTTGATTTTACAGTCAAAGGAATACAAATAACTAATACATAAAAAAAGAATAATAAAATATATACAGTCATCCATAACAAAATTCAGTATGAATTATGTAAAACCATTAATGTTTGTCCAATAAAACATATAACTTCTGCCAGACTAACCATTTATGAGTTATTTTAGATGTTCTGACAAGAATAGTTTGCATTTCATTATTACACACTTATTTAGCTAAGCTTATAAGATCACTAAATAGGAGATTCTGTTCAGTTTTCCAATTCATAGTAATTACATTTCTGGCAATGGCCAAAAAGTGACCAAAGACAAGGCATTTGTGGTTTTGGAATTACATTTTGGATTGAAGCATTAAATAATAATAAGGAATCTGTAAAAATGCAATTATCTGTCCATAGGGCTGTAACAAAATCTGTAAAATCATTCCAAAAATGCAATACAACTCTATACTCGATAAACATATGGATACAATTAGCTTCCAAAATTTCACATCTCCAGCATTTTACTTCTTTGCTCTTATAAATAAGGGCAGTTTTATGAGGTGTAAAAAAACTTCCATGTAGGAATTTCCATGTGAACAATTTCCAATAGAGAGAAGATGTAGTGCTATTTACAGTTTTTTAAAAATATTTTTTCTTATCTACTGAAAAGGAGTCCTTGTTAACTTTTGTGGAATATTCTCAAAAGGACAAATCAAACAACAAGAATTCATCTCTTAAGATTCTATATATAGATGTTATGTATGCCTTATGTTTAGCATCAACTGAATTGATACAACTGAGCAGTTATCAGTTTTCATAAAATATTTATTTCTATATTAAGTAACATTTTCACTTTATTGGCTATGAAATGTCTTACAGCTTGTAACATTAACCAATTATCCTGTTTAACATTATATCTGGCAAGAAGAAAATTGGCTGTATGTATCTTATTGCTATCTAGAAATTGATATCAAAACTTTCAGATCGTTTTCTTTAAAAATTAACATTTTACTCAAATTAAAGAATTCTAAACAATCTGGTGTATATGCAATAGGAAACACTATAAATGTTGAATGCTTAACAATGTAATTACTATCACATTCTTAAAGGTGTTAAAGATATTATTTATACCATAAGTAAAATGATGACATTTCTTATTATTTAAACAATAATCTCATAGAACCCAATATATTTTACTAATGCTCAGTGAGGAGCAAACTTGCATTCTATAACTGCTATTAAATATTGTACTAACGTCATGTATGTTTTTCTAACTTGAAATATAAGAGATGTTTAGCCAGAGACATATTATGTTAATAAGGTTTACCTTCATAAACTCGAATCACAGTGGTTCGAGTGCTCATATGAGCTACTCGAAACCACAAAAGTAAAAATGTTGACAGTACGTAATGTTCGAAAAACAGCAAATTGAAAAGCAGATTCACTGTTTTTAGAACATTAATGTCAAACAAAAAAAAAAACAAAGTGTAAAGCAGAGGGGCAAGCCCTCTGCACCCTCCATGTGGGGGGCTGTGCCCCCCACACCCCCTCCTTAATGTTCTAACTCCAAGATCACATTACAGTGGGGAAAGGAACCATTTCCTGATCCCCACTATAGTGCAATCCACCCCAGAATGTCGAATGTGCAATGAGTGAATCTCACTGTGCATTTGCTCATTGCACATTTGAACCTTTTTCCATTTGGCGTTTGCAAACTTTGCCAACTGCCTTTTGGAAAATTGCTGTTAGCCCGTGTGCAATATGCACATGTTAAAGTAAACCTGTTAATAATAGTAGCTTTTACATAAAGTTCAATATGAGGAAAGCCAATTCCATTATTATCTCAATTTCTTACATGCTGATCATTGGCTATCCTTGATTTTTGAGAGTACCAGAAAAACTGTATTGATTTGTTTGAAGAATCTTTTTTGGAGGAATTAAAATTAGGAGTTTTGTATAATATACAATTTTGGTAAGATAACCATTTTTATCAATGAGAGTCTGTCTTCCATGGTAAAAAAACATTTTGTTCCAGTTATTATATTTATCAGGTCTAGATAATTTTAATTCCAGATCTAAAGTTATTATGATCTTGTAAATATGGATTCATTTTCTTATTTGTTAGCAATGTTTGTGTTTTCCCTTGATTAAAACTTAGTCCTGAAAAGTTTTTGAAAAGATTAATTGATTCAATAATATAATGCAGACAAGATTCTGTGTCTTTGCTTGTTAAAAGAATATCATCCACAAACAACTGGATTTTTGAATAATAGCCATTATTTAAAGAAAAGTCTTTTATGTTAGTAACATTTCTTATGTAGGTAGCAAATGGTTCAATTGACAAAGCAAACAATAAGCACAACAATGGGCAGCCTTGTTTGTACATTTTAATATTTTAAATGATGACGATAAACATGACCCAATTTTAAAATACAATAAGGAATTACTATATAACTTCATTATTAAATCAATAAATTCTAAAACATTATATCCATTAAGTATTTTATATAGCTATGTCCAGCTAATGGAGTCAAAGGCTTTATCAATGTCTTAACTAACAACTTAAATTTGTTTTTTGGTTTTATTTACAATATCAATGTTAATAGTTTGATGATGCTATATTGAACTTTCCTATGTGATATGAATCTTGTTTTATCATAATCCATTAAATTAGGCATAATATTATTCAATCTCTTAGCTAAGGACACAAACATTTTATAATCAATATTTAACAAAGAAATAGGATGATAGAAGGAACATAATTGAGGATCTTTACCTTGTTTTAAAATAGGAGAGATTAAAGAAAATTTCCAAGAAGGTGGTATGTTCAAATCATTTTTAATCGCACAAAAGCCATTTCAAAGTATCTTTAGTGTGGTGTCTGGGAATATTTTGTATATTTCTGGAAATATACCATCCATTCCTGGTGCTTTATTTTTTTTCTTTTTTAGTTTCTAATTTGGTATTTCATTTCCAAGAATGATATTGGTTTATCTAGGATCTTAGTTTGTTGTTTTGATAATTTATTTTTGCTGTTACTTTGAAGAAATATATCTGTTATAGGATTATTTTCCAAAGTGAATCTTTTATCATTAATTGGTTTATAATGGATTATAAATGCTTCAATTATATCTTTTAAATCAGTTGCTTTTTTGAGGGAATTATTAACCATATATTTAATTTCTTTTATAAAATTTAAATTATTTCGTTGTTTAGATCTAATAGCCAACTTATGTAAGTTTTTAGGGTTAACAAAGTAAGATTGGGTGGCAAAAGCCAGGGTACCTTTTTGGCTGGGCTTGTATAGGCCCCAGGGCTGCTAGCCTAGTACCTACCTATGAACCTATGAACATATGATTGTAACTTAAGTCTTTCCAAATTTATTGAAACTTTATAATTTAATATTTTTTAGTATGTTTGATTCAATGTTATCAGTTAAGAATGTGCAGTCTTATCATTAGGTTTTAAGTTTAATTTTCTTTATCAATTTTAGTTTGTAATTCTAACAATTCTCTATCCCACTCTTTTTTTTTTAAGAAACCAATTTTCGCATACCCAATATTCCATTGTAGTTACTGCCAAAAATGAAAACTTAAATGATCAGCAATGCAATTTTAAAAAGCTAGTAACCCATTACTATGGCATTTGCTAAAATTAAATATTTTCATTTCCATGTTGATGAAATATGCATGTAATACATGTTAAAATAAAACATGTAACAGGAACCAGAGGAACTATTCAAAAACTACTTTGAAAAAGAAAAAAAGAACAATATTATATATACACATATATGTGGGAGGCAAGGTAATTATGATTTATATAAATAAAAACAGTTTATGAAAGACTATACAAGACTATTCCTGGTAAATGAAATACTAGAAGTCCTTATGTTATGAATTATATTATTTAACATTAATGAGGGTTATTAATTGTGTTCACCCTCTCAAAGTATATTGAGATAGTGTGATTTATTAATATCAACTCTACTAAAAATGCATGGCTTATCATCTGAATCAAATGAGCAATTCAAAAATATTGATTTATAAACTAAAATAAATGTTACATATATATATATATATATATATATATATATATATATATATATAAAATAAGACCCCTGGAGGGAGAGTCCTGTGTTAATGTAAATGGAGCAAATTAGGTACGCTGCAAATACTAAGCATTGTTGGTTAAATGCTCTATGCTCTAGTGATACTTGTGTATAAACTCACAGTTACAAAGCAGCAGTTCCAAACATAAAGGCGACTGTAGTTGTAAAATCCAAACGCCAACTTGGCAAACGGTGTGGTGCCAAAAATCCAGAACTGGATTATTTTCTGCTTTTGCCTTTTGGAGTGGAAGTGACAATAAGCGATAGCTGTTGTTCTTTACTCAAGTGGGGTAATTTATCAGACGGTTATCTTGTGTTTTTGGATATTGAGTTTTTGGCACCGCACCGTTTGCCAAGTTGGCGTTTGGATTTTACAACTACAGTCGCCTTTATGTTTGGAACTGCTGCTTTGTAACTGTGAGTTTATACACAAGTATCACTAGAGCATAGAGCATTTAACCAACAACGCTTAGTATTTGCGGCGTACCTAATTTGCTCCATTTACATTAACACAGGACTCTCCCTCCAGGGGTCTTATTTTGTATTTTTGGGATTCTCATTATTTGTCAATATATATATATATATATATATATATATATATATATATATATGAAATACAAAATAATTAAGATACTAGATTGCTACATTAAGATGTGAGCTGTGGTATGACTCAAGCAAATATTCACAAAAGGGCAATGCAAGATATATACTACACCATTAGACAGCATAAAACTAGAGGTGACTACTTTTTTCTGTCATTCCAATTCAATACATTTCCCATAACCCTAATAATCTAAAACAAGAGTTAATTTCACTACTTTCTATTCAGACATTCAAAAGTAGCTATAGAATGCTTGTAGTCAAATCCCACCTTAGAAAATATACAGGTAGTCACTTATACCACAAAGTGTTCAATTATATATTTAAACACAAAAGCCTATGAAACAGTGTTTTAGGGTATAACTTGAGGATGAAGGGTGAAAGTGAAAGTTGTATTAAATAAAACTGACTATACCCACTATGTAACCAAGACAATTCAGAACATGCTCTAAATTGTTAGCACTTATTGCCTTACTCTTAGAGCATTCGATAATGTCCTAATGATTTGCATTGCCATCACTTTGGAAATATCTAAATCATTACTAGGTAAAGTAAAAAGGCAATGATATACATAAGAAGAAAAGACTCACACAACCTAAATATCAGCATCTCTGCCCATTCTAACACCTGTTACCTTTGAATTAATAACTTATTCAGTGAGTAGTAAATAAAAGCCTACCTATGGTATGTATAAGTAATAAACACAGCCCTCAATAAGAACAAAAAATAAGTACGCAAATGTAATAGATGGCAACTAAACCTTATACTGAAAAGCTTTCTTTATATGTTACTGTAACAACTAACCTCACCCTTACATAATGCTTAAGCATCAATTAAATTTATATCCCCCTCAAAAAAAGGTTGGACTTACTTTCTAAAGATTATTGACAAAGACATTCCTTTAGAACATTCGCTCCTGGCCACCTCAATAGGCAAGTACTCAACCATCAGTGAAAGGAAACATTGCCCTCCAATAATCAAAATATTAGCAACTTAACAATAAAGAGTTGAGAATTATGATAATCAAATACAGTTGTTTAACCAAAACAATTGCTTTACACCAGTGCATCCACATTTGTATTTAGAACAAGTTATTATAGCTGAATCCTATCACATTACCACTCTCAGTAGTTATGTAAAAGCAGCTTGTAAATCAATTAAAATGTATCTTAAGGAAGCACCCAGCCATCAGTTAAATACAACACAACCTACACATAAATGAAGTATTTGCAGATACTGCGTGGAACAGCACTTGTTATGGCACTAAACTACATAAAACTTTAAAATCAGATAGTGATAATTAAACAAAAACAATAGATACACACTAATGTATCAACATTTGCATTTAGTATAACATCTTTTAACAATACCTTCTTATACTTCTGCTGTTATTAGTTGCATAAATAGCATCTGTGGTTCAAAAAATAACATATTTAATAACAAATAAAAAGGAAAACATGAAATGAAAATGCCCAGATCACCATTAGCTACTGTTGCAGCATTCTGAATGTCGTATGTGAGTTCAAAGGTCACTGCAGGCTTCTTGGTTCTTCTATTCACAGCCAAACATGATGACTTCATGAAGACAAAAGGGAAAAATACAGTTCACAAATCCTTTTGAAGTTCTAATGAGGTTTATAAATCAAGTGGGGAAAAAGCTAAAACATGCAATTTAGAGTAAAGAAGTCTCAAGCTAGCTTCTCTTCAACTGCAGTTTCTCAGTGGAACAAGCAACCGAGTTTTTGGATGCAAAACAATGTCATTGAATGAAAGAAATACTTCAACCAATTGTATTGTTCATGTTCAACCACTTATATTATATCATTCTTTAATGCAGTAACAGTAGACAATGTAAGAATTAAATAGGCAAAGAGAGATATTCATAATAAAAAAACATATAAATAGATACATTAACACACGCATACACAAATATGTATACAAGAAGAAAAAACTCTGCTCCAGAGCCACAAAATGTATTTTAATAAGCAAATCTAAGCACTTTTATTTCCAGTGCTTCAGAAATGTTATCAGACAAACAGATACACTACCTCACATCTTTCAAATACCATAAAAATATAACTTCCTTGAGGAGGTGGGGCCCAAGTGCAAGGCATGTTATATAACATCTTATGCAACATCTCACTTTCTAAGACAGGTGGCGCCAAAATGCAAGATACAAAGTTACAAAACAAGTTACAAGACAAAACATTTTGTTACCTTCATAAAATCCTAGTGCATTTTGAATGCTAAAAGCTAAAAATCATATATACAAACACAGAAGTTAATGCCAATAATAAAATCGCATTGGTTACTTTGTATACTAAAAAATGTGTTGTATAACATGCATTGCACTTGGGCCCCATTTCCATTAAGGAATTGAGGTCCATACCTTAAGGAAGTGATGTTTTATGGTATTAAAGGATGTGTGGTAGTGTATCTGTTTGTCTGATTATGCTTCTGTAGCATTGGAAATGGAAGCGCTTACATTTTTGTTCATTAAAATACCAGTTTGGGGCTTTGGAGCAGAGTTTTTTTTTTTCTTGCAGTGTCACTTTTCACTGTTGGGCTTGGTTGCTTGAAATATGTATACAAATAAAGCCATATTCATATCACTGATAAATACCCATATGAAGTACATCACACTACCACACATACACAAGAAGCAGTTAATAAACAAAGTAATATTGCTACTGTTATTACAGTCATTACCAAGGCATGCCAATAGCAAGCTCCATTAATTGGAACTGTTTATATTCTAACACCAAAAACTAGGAAAAAGAGAAGTAGAAAATGAGTAGAGAAAGAAGGCACAGAAACAAATGCATTTACTTTATTAGTAATGTCTCCCAAAAATAAAGCTGAAGAATACAGTAATCAAAATCAGAAGAAATACAAACTTAGAAGCAATATTTATTTATCTCTGGGCTTTTCATTTGTTCTCTCTTTAATAGACCATCTATTTTGTTATATGTCTATTTAACCTTTGTGTAGACCAGTCCAGCTCTTCAGACTCTGCTAATAAGTTCTTCTTTTGTACAAGTCCAAGACTTCATTAAGGGAGTTGAAAACTTTTTCCCCTTTGAAAAGACGAATGTTAGACTTATTAATGGATTTTATTAAAGGAGCACACTCTTCCTTTGGAGATCACAGACAAAGTGTAATCATTATCAAAACAATGTTCTTCCCATTTATTTTGACAGGTGAACTTGACCAAGTAGGTTTAACACCAAGTCTTTTGCTTGAGTAGATAAAAATCTAACTATTATGGATCTGTGAGTGAAATAATTATTTATAGATGAGGCTTTAGACAGGGATGGATGAGCTCTTTCAATTCCAAATGAAAGAGACTCAAGCAAATTGAAAGCTTTTGGTAACCAGTTATTTAAGAATTACACCATGTTATTCCCTACCTCTTTTTCAGGCACCCCATAAATTCTTATATTATTACTCCTTAATCTACTTTCCAAATCACCCATTTTCTCCAAGAGTAAGATATTCTGCTTAAGTAAGAATTCAGTGTGACTTTCACAATTAGACAGCCTGACATCAATATCATTTGCAGCTTCTTCAATGGAAGACATTTGATCAGAATGTTTTTAATTACTTCATTAAGTAAGTCCAGTTGTTTTTTGCTGTCCTGTTTTATTTTGTCAATTTTGTTCTCCATCTTGCCCATTTTGATGGATAGTTCCTGAATATTTATACTGATAGACTACAATTCCTTTTTCATCACAGTCTCCTGATGTGAATTTTTTGAGTTACTCATGACTGTATCCACTTGTAGAAGAACTACTGACAGAAATAATAAAAAAATCAATACAGCAATACTCGTTTTTCCCTAGAAATCAACAAAAAATATGATAATCTGCCTCTATAAATCACATTAGATTTGTTCCTTCACAAAAAGAGTATAACTTCATGTCAGAATAATAAAGAAAAGGCAGAGCTAAAATTCAGAGCTGTTGGCTGTTTGGCATCTTGGCCACTCCCCAGGGAGAAATTTTTTTTAAATGACAGATTGATCACATATGTTAAATTTATTTCTTTGTTCCTATCATTTTGATTTAGAGATATGTAATAAGTTCTAAAAGCTTCTAGACTGACTCCAATGTATTTATAGGTATTGTTTGTTACAGTTTTTTTATTTCACTATTATTTGTTTTAAATTTTATTCTTTTTATAATATTTTAGATGCTTAGAAGATCTTGAATAAGAAGCTTTTTTAATTTTTCTATAGCTTATTCAGTTTTATGTGATATCAATTTATTAAATTTATTTTTGAGAAGTTTTATTTCCTCTTTATTTGAAGCAAGCTTTGTTTCTGTTTTTTCCTACACTCCTTCAATTGAGTTTGAATGTCTAAAAAGTCTTTATTCCAATTTTTCAATTTATGTTTGCAAAATGATATTCAATGACAATAAATATAACCTTTAAAATAATCCCATACCATAACTGAATTAGATTCTGGGGTATTATTAAAGCTCATAAAATCATCTATTTCATTGATTAACCAGGTTTTATATGTATTAATTATTGTAAGGTATGCAGGGAGTTTTGTAATATATGATATATATTTTTTAACTGGATTCCAACTTTAAAACCAAAATATTTTGATAAGAAAGTGGACAAAGTATTATACTAAAGGTGGTTATTTTAGAAATAATATCTTGAGAAACTAATAATTTTTCAGTTGTTGTGTAAGTACCAAAACTGAAAGAATAATGAGTAAACTCAGGTAGTCTATGTCTTTAAAGTTAAAAGTATCTTTAATATGAAAAGATTCAGTCCAAAACTTCAAAGACCTAGCAATGAGAAGTAATTTGAACTTTCTAGCTGAATTGGATTCTGAACTATCTAATAAGCAATTAAAATTCCTTCTATAATTACATTTCCCTTATAATTATTTGTTATAAAATCTAGATGTGTTTTCACTAATTTAACACCCATACACAGGACCAGTATAAGGTGACAAGAGTCCATATTCTATTTCTATATTTTATAATGATTAAAGTAAATAGACTTTCTCTTTCTTCGGATTTATATAAAATCTGAGGCATTTGAGGTTCATTTTTCTAAAGAATAGCTGCACCTCTTCTTTTAGATTTGAAAGATTAGATAAGACTAAATATTTATTAGAATTTTAATTATTATTTCCATTTTGATGTGAGAAAAGGACTCCATGGAGGAATACTACAAGTTGGTTATTTAAGTCACGTTGATAGATATTGTGTAGGGTATGATTAGGAGATGGGGTTAAGTATACCTCAGGTAAAAATAGTACAACACCAAAAATGGTTACAAGACATACAGTACACCTGTGATTTGCTGGCTAGAGAACATGTACTTAATTTGTGGAGACAGCCTCCAATTTAGCTGGACAAAGGCCTAGATATTGGGCAACAAGTAATGGTCAAAAGAGTCTTGCAACCAGGACCTTGGCAGAGCAGTTGGGAGGGACCTTATGCCAGAACAGCTAGGACTATTAGTGTACAAGATAGAAAGAGAAAATGAAAAGAGGGGAGATCAAAAAATTAAACTTGTGCGCAGAGTTCAATGTAAACTAATAAAGTCAGCAAATCCTAAAGAGCAGCAGTAACAATTTGTTCTTTCACAGATAGACTCTGCTATCAAAATAGCATCATAAAAAAACCAAACAAAGAAACAAAAAAGATGTATTGTTTTGGAGTGCCTAAACATAAAAACTAATATAAATGTAAATAGTTTTAGCACCAAAGGCAAGCTTATAAGAGCAATAGTAAAACTAACATTTTTGTATATTTTTTTAATTCTACTAACATCACCCTTTTTGTACAAAAATATCATGTTACTAAAAAAATGCCAACAGTCTTGTACAGGAAAAAAATAGATAGGTGCCATCATTTAATACATTTGTGACAAAGCAGTACATGTATGCAGCATTAATAAATGTTTCTAAATGATGGGTATAAAATACAGCTTAATACCTAGATCAACCAAAGCAATGTCTTTAATTCCTATTCCATGTACTAACACAGAGAGTTTTTGGATTTTAAGTAATGCTGCAGAAAGTCAAGTAAGTGCTAAAGGGATTGGTGTGTTTTGCACAAAATAGTTCATATAGAGTAAGCAAAATCAGTGTAATATAACCCTAATAAGAACTTGTTTAATTGACAATGACACAGCCAGGTAGCAATATAACTTAGATAATAACATTGCAATTATTCAGTCAAATAGGTCAGAACGAATATTGTATATATATATATATATATATATATATATATATATATATATATATATATATATAAAATGGCATAGTTCCAGACAATTTTGCACAGTTTAAAGACTGGCATAATTGCATTGATCACAATGGTACAGGCACCTGGAAACATACAGAAGTAAAAAACATTCTTTTCAGTTTGGTAGGATATAATCATAAAAAAAGTCTGTTTCTGTAAGCATTTTTGATGACAGTCTTCTTCAACTCATGCATTAAAAGAAGTGCAATATGTTGTGTCTGACAAAAATGCATATAATTGGCTGACAAAAATTTGGCATGGGTTATGTTATAATGGAGTAGTCTTACCAGTTATTAGACATGTAGACAATTTACGTAAAGTTCAAATCGGAAATATAAGAAAAAAAAAGCTCCCAGCAGCTCCATAGGCCAGATAGATGTGTCATGGATATATCACCATGATTAGCAACATTCTTCTGATCTAGGACTGTGGCGTATCGATTAAGGTAATAATGTAATTTCCAGAGCAGATATTTACCCATTTTTATGGGGTTCCTAAAGCATTTTGGGAATTAAGAAAGATCTGCAAATTATTGGAAACTTTAGCAAATTTTACCCTTGGAACCATTGATATCACTGTCAAAATGACTGCCATAAGATCCATGGTGTAACAAAACAAAATGTTTGTAGATTATATATTGGCATCTTAGGGGGTACTTGTGTCTTAGTAGCTGATGAATGTTGTACATACATCCCTTATATGTCAGAATTTATTAAAAGACACTTGGATGTAATCCAACAAGTCTCTAAGGTTGCCAGACCATATTATAATGAGCAGTGTATGAAATGGTTTGCAAGCCTTTTTACTACAGGCTGGAGAGGAGACATAATAACAACTTAAATTGCAATAATGGTCATCTTAATGTTTGGCTCTAAATCTACTTCAGTGAATCCTGCAACCCTGTCTGAAACCACCAGGCTATATCTAACTCCTCTAGGAAGAAATCCTGGGACAAACAAACACATTTGCCTCATAGGCATTTTTACTTTGAATAACTAGCATCTTGCTCAGCTCTAAATCTGCTAGGGTGAATCCCATAACCCTGTTTGAAACCACCAGGCAATATGTAACTCCCCTAGGAAGAAATCCTGGGACAAACAAACACATTTGCCTCATAGGCATTTTTCCTTTGAATAACTAGCATCATTCTCAGGTCTAAATCTACTCGGGTGAATCCCACAATCCTCTTTGAATCCACCACACAATATTGAACTCCCCTAGGAAAAATCCCGGGACAAACAAACACATTTGTCTCATAGGCATTTTTGCTTTGAATCACTAGCATCTTGCTCGGCTCTAAATCTACTCAAGTGAATCCCACAACCCTGTTTGAAACCACCACACAATATCTAACTCCCATAGGAAGAAATACCAGGTCAAACAAACACATTTGCCTGATAGGCATTTTTGCTTTGAATAACTAGCATGTAGGTGTTTTTGTTTATTATAAATTTACTGTACATTAAGTTGCTTGTTTTTGTAATTACCATGGCGTGCATTCCAGTAAGCTATTTCTGCCTTACTCCTTAACCTCCACTCCCATTATTACATAGGAACACCACTAGATGGCAGCATATCCACAGACAACCTAAACCAATTCCCCACTATTAGTTTTACAGCTCTAGAGGGCTCGGTATGTTTTAGCGAGTCTTTTGTAGAAGTCCTTGCTACAAGTAGCTATCCCTTTCCAGAGTCTCAGACCACAGCTGAAATGCATAATACACATATCTGTGGGATTTCCAATAGCTCTGTGTGCATGAAAGTGCCTGTATCACTGACTGTGTTTTGGCTTCACCTCCTCATTCCTCTTTCTCAGTTCTATACCCCAGTTAGTCTTCCCCCCTTCCTCTATTCAACTTCTCTGGTCCCCTCCCCCAAGCAACTTGTGTTCCTTGCCAGAATTCTATATGTTAGTGGTGCTACTTGTGGCGCCATTTTTACTTTAGACCCCCTGCCCTGTTGTATTGCTGCTTGTTCATAGGTTCATAGGTAAGTACTAGGCTATCTGCCCAAGGGCATTTATAAGCCTAGCCAGAATGTGTTGGCTTTTGCCACCCCTTAGATTAGTTCCCTGTGCCTCTGTCCAGCAAAGACATTAGTTCCCTGTGCCACTGTCCAGCGGAACCACTGCAGTGATCCCCAGGGTAAATTTTCTGTTTCCAATCCACCCGTCAAGGTTTCTCTTGAAGAGTGTTAGCGAGGGGCTCTGCCTGATGTATATTGGAATCCTGTTCCAAAGCATGGGGAGTCTCTGGGATAGGAATCTATCCCTCCAGCATGTCCTATTTATTGTTGTGGTGAGGTTTATATCTCTAGAGCGTGTGGCTCTCTGGGATTTGTTTCTTTTTAGGTGGAGCATGTCCATCATTTCTGGGTTGGACATGCTCTTGTATGTCAGGCAGAAATCACCTCTGAGTAAGTGATATGCAACCGAGTACAGCTGGAGTTTCTTGAGTCGGGCTGCATAGGGCATCTGTTTGAGGCCAGTAATCCTCTTGGTGAGGTACTTTGTGGTCTTTACAGCTGTTGCAGGTGTCTTGTAATGTACATCCCAAATGGGGCATTGTATTCTATGATGGGTCTAATGAGTGATGAGTAGAGAGGCACAATAACCTCTTTTGTTCTAGATGTGAAACCTTTTGTGATTAGGTGAACCACATAGAAGGATTTTCTAACCACCTTGGCTATATGATTATCAAAGGAGAGATTACTATCTACTTGGGTCCCCAGATTCCTTATTACATTTTCTGCATTAAGGGGACTACCACCTATGTGGTAGTTTGCGGGTACTTTGATTTTTCCAAAGGTGATGACTATGCACTTTTTGGCATTTAGTTTGAGTCCATGATTTTGACACCAGGTATCCGCCTCAGTGAGACCCATCTGGAGGTTGTCTGTATCAGCCGGAGAATCAATTATGGCCCCTAGTTTGCAGTCATCTGTGAACTTGGTCAGCCATAGTCCTCCTATGCTTGCCTGTACCTCTAAGACGTATATACCGAACAGGAGGGGTCCTAGGACTGAGCCCTGGGGGACGCCACTTGTAACCGGTTTAGAGTCAGACATAGAGCCTGCAACTCTCACCATGTGGGTTCTATCCATGAGCCAGTTGGCAACCCATCTCATGATGTAGGGGTTTATGTTCAAGCTGGTGAGCTTGTCTATAATACTAGAATGGGGAATGGTGTTGATAACCTTTGTGAGGTCTAGGTAGGCTGTGTGGACCTCCTTTCCCTCGTTTAATGCCTTGTTAACCATCTCAAAGAAGTCCACCAGGTTTAGGTGGCATGATCTGCCCTTACCAAAGCCAAACTGGGTAGGGTACAAGGTTTGGAGGTTCCCATTGGCTCTGTTAATGAGTTCCATGATGATGCATTCCATAGCCTTGCAGACCAGGCTAGTCAGGCTTATAGGGCGATAGTTCCCAGGGTCCATTGTGGCTCCACCTTTGTGAAGTGGGATAACTGTTGCTGTGCGCCACTTTGTGGGTATGCAGCCTGTAGAGAGGCTGAGTTTGAACAGTGTGTTTAGGTGAGGGGTTAGTTCATTTTGGAGCTCTTGTAAGACACAGCCTGGGACACTGTCCAGCCCCATTGAAGCTGTGTTTTTGGCTTTGGATAGGGCTGTTTTAACCTGTATGCTGGTGATTGATGGTGCCCTACATTTATCTGGTATGGTTATGGGCCCTTTAGGGGGTGAGAGGGGGGGTGATGTTTGCACTAAACCTGTCTGCCAGAATGTTGGCAATATCAGTCGGTTCAGTGCATTTTGTGCCATTCTGCACTAACTCAGAGTAGATCTGAGAGTTTCCACTTAGGTTCTTGACGTAGCTAAAGAACACTTTTTGGTTATCTTTGGAATCATTGGCAATTTTTCTTTTGAAACTAGCCTTGGATGATTTAATTAGGAATCATAGTTTCTTGCTGATACTGATCAGGGATGTCTTTCCTTCCTGGGATTTTACTCTTTTCTGTACTAGTTTCCTCCTTCTGTTGTATAGCTTGTTTATGGCAGGGGTCCACCAGACTGGTTTCCTTTTCTTGGAGGAGTGAGTCTTGGTTTTACTTGGGATAGCATGATCCATGCATTCCTGCAGATCCTCATAGAGTGCCTTTGCAAAGGTTTCAGCAGCTTGGACAGCATTGTCCTTTAGCATGGGGCAATGAACCTTTCCACCTCGGTCTTAAGTAATGTGAAGTTTACTTTTGAAAAGTTTTTCACTGTGGTTTCCTTGATTGGGGGTGGGGGCAGAATGCAGATATCCAGAGTGATTAGTCTATGGTCTGATCTAACCAGCGAGGGGTTGACCTCCGGTGTGGAACAACAGTCGCCCATGTTGGTGATGACCAGGTCTAATATGTTGTCCCCTCTGGTGGGGATGTTGACCAGTTGATCCAGGGCATTCAAGTTTATAAATTCTAGGAAGGTTGGGCAAAGGAGCTAGTACTTGGGTACAAGCAGGCAGCAAATAAGTACAATATGTAACAATAACAAACTTTTTAAATCACAGATTCACTAAAAAAACTGGCGTTTTAGGAAGAATTAGTTAAGACAGCAATTAAAGCAGAAAAATGATACTTAATCACTCTAAAGTCACTCTTTTGTCTCTCTGCTGCTGTAGACGCTGCAGAACACCTGGAAGGCACTTGATGAGTGGAATACAAGTGCAAAAACTGTGCAAATGCGGTTTTTATAGCAGGGAAGTGAAAGAGATAGAAATTAACCCAAAATGGCCAATAAACTACTAATGTCTGGGCTGAAACCACTCCACCAGGGACAGATAGGCTGCTCAAAGCTCCAGTCTCTCACAGCTAAACAGAGAAACTTCCTTCTATCCACGTAAGGTATACGCAACACAGAAACTTGTAACACAGCCCTGGAGTCAGCAATAACCTGAAAACTGGACTATACTAGTTCAGAAAGGTGGGAAACAGGTTTTTTTTTTTTGTTTTTTTTTTCCAGAAAATGTGCAGATACAATCAAAATTAGCCCAAAATGGCCAATAAACTACTAACTTCTGGGCTGAAACCACTCCCCCAGAGATAGATAGGCTGCTCAAAGCTCCCCTCTCTCACAGGTGAACAGAGAAACTTCTTTCTATTCAAGTAAGGTATGGGCAACACAGAAACTTGTAACACAGCCCTGGATTCAGCAATAACCTGAAAATTAGACTATACTAGTTCAGAAAGGCAGCAACAAGTATACATATATATATATATTTTTCAGAAAATAGAGCAAATACAATCAAACCAACACTTTACCCAGTTAACCAGCTAAAAAGCTCAAAACTGAGCCCTGTTCCAACAGTCTTCAATCAGGCAAGTTCTAATTGCACAGTCCTGCCACTAGGGTACAGAGAAACCCTCTCCAAAAAGACGGCCTGAATCAGTGCACAAGTTATACAAACTAAGCTAGATCCAACTGGCCTGAATCCAGACTATACTACAGCAAACAAGGCGTACTGATTTCAGAATGAAACAGTTCAAGTAAGCATGTGCAATAAGCCTTTAACCAGAAATACCCAGCTCAGAAGGGCAGAATCTACCCTCTCCTTCCACCTGAGTACAGACCACAAGCCTTTTTAATGTAAAATAACAGGCCTGAAGCCCAAGTGCTTAACCCTGAACTAATACGCTTTTAGAATAACAGACACTGAGCCTTCAATCAGCAGTTCCCAACTCAGAAGGATGTACACTACCTGTCCTGCAACAACAGTGCAGACCACAAACCTTCTTAATGTAAAACAACTGGTTTGAAGCCCAAGTGCTTAAACCAAGGGTCTTAGAATAACAGTTACAATTTAATCAGGCTACTAACAAGCAGTAATAAAGGCTGCAGAATAAATTCAATTGAGTACTTTTAAGAAGAGGCAAAAGCAAAATAAGGTAATAAAGTAGGAAGAAACACAAATACAGTAAAGCAGATGAAGTGCAATTTTTTTTTTGAGAGGAAGGAAACAGAGCAGATTAAAATACTATAGGGGAATGTCCTTCACAAGTGCTCTCTCTGTACACTGCAGAGGAGATGGGACTGGTAGGAGTATCTGAAATCAAAATATTATCTCACTGTACTCAGTTAAGTGAGCAAATGAAATGGGTCCAGGAGGAGTGAGCAAAAACAGATTTTCAGCAGGGGCAGGCAATTCCAATGCCACCAAGATTAACACCACAACAGGAAACAGGGAGGGGGTTGGGGAACTAACGGCAGAGAGACAGAGACACAATATTTACTGAATCAAACACACACAATATTTACAGACTCAAATATTAAATAAGTGCAGAGAAAAGTATACTTAAATCAGTTTGTATCCAGATGATATATGCAGACAAGTCTCAGTAGCCAGCAACTCCAATTAAAATGATTACTAGAAATGTAACCAACACAGATTTTAATGCTATCAGAAACCCCCAGGCTAATTAACACTTACACAGGAATTTCAAAGCAGTCTAACAACTTTCAATGAGCCCAGATGCTACACTTTTTCACACTTCAGACAACTTAACTGCAGAGAGATAGAGACACAATATTTACTGAATCAAAGACACACACTATTTACTGACTCAAATCTTAAATAAGTGCAGAAAAAAGTATACTTAAATCAGCTTTTGTCCAGTTGATATATGCAGACAAATCTCAGTAGCCAGCAACTCCGATTGAAATGATTACTAGAAATGTAACCAACACAGATTCTAATGCTATCTGAATCCCCCAGGCTAACTAACACTAACACAGGAATTTCAAAGCAGTCTAACAACTTTCAATGAGCCCAGATGCTACACTTTTTCACACTTCAGACAACTTAACTGCAGAGAGACAGAGACACAATATTTACTGAATCAAAGACACACAATATTTACTGACTCAAATCTTAAATAAGTGCAGAGAAAAGTATACTTAAATCAGCTTGTGTCACCTTGATATATGTAGACAAGTCTCAGTAGCCAGCAACTCTGATTAAAATGATTACTAGAAATGTAATCAACACAGATTTTAATGCTATCAGAAACCCCCAGGCTAACTAATACTAACACAGGAATTTCAAAGCAGTCTAACAACTTTCAATGAGCCCAGATGGCTACACTGTTTCACACTTCAGGCAACTTAACGGCAGAGAGACAGAGACACACTATTTACTGAATCAAAGACACACAATATTTACTGACTTAAATCTTAAATAAGTGCAGAGAAAAGTATACTTAAATCAACTTGTTTCCAGTTAATATATGCAGGCAAGTCTCAGTAGACACAACTAAGACACTGCAAAACCACAGAATAACCAAATAGAAGAATGTCAGCAATCCAAAAGACACCACAATGTATTCCAAAATAGTTAAGTGCTTTTCTCTCCACTACAGAGACTTCCTCAGAACAAAACATTAGCCTCACCCAACCAACTTAAATACCCCCACCCATCATTCAATTGAACAATTAAAATTTAAAACAGTATCGTAACATATAACATGACATTCAAAATCTCAAAAAACACATTTAAGAATCCTAAAAAATTACATACATAATATTGCACTTAGCTCTATCATTAATCACCTACTAACTACTTTCTAAACTCAAATATTTTAAATTTATTTAAAAATTAAAACCTCATAAGACTTAACCTGTAATTTGATTAAGCTTTAAAACACTGGCAATGCTAATGGTCTCATTTATGCTTGGATATCGGGAGGCATTCATCAACAATTGCCATTAGCATTGCCAGTGTTTTAAAGCTTTAAAGGAAAGTGCTTAACTATTTTGGAATAAACCGTGGTGTCTTTTGGACTGCTGACATTCTTCTGTTTGATTAGTCTCAGTAGCCAGCAACTCCGATTAAATGATTACTAGAAATGTAACCAAGTGCACGCTGGTGCGTATTGAGTTTTGAATTGTGACTTGCTTCCATATTTAAGCTCTGTGCTTTGCATTCCATAATTACTAATTTAATTTGTCTATTGCCATCTTTCTTACACATATTTAACTGCTGTTTCTTGCATTTTGTTCTCTCTGAACACACATTTTGAATGTTATTTCCTACAGTTAGGCTTGTGCTTGTTAGTAAATGGGTAATCGCACAGGCTATTTTGCCGATAAAGCCTCCTAATACAGCAATTGGTAGCAGTGTTTCTTTTAGTTACTTAAGTGAAATCCATTGCCAAACCTACCTTATTGTAATTGTTGTAACTTAGCATTTGATAACATTTGTGCTTCGTTGATAGTATTTTTTCCTGCTGTAAACCTCCAGGCTGTAATGTTGGCTCTTGTTCCTATTGTTGCTTACATTTCATAGTTTACATGTATCGTGTATAGAATATATAGGACTGTGTTGCTTTATTCTCTTGTTTTTTCTCTCACTCAGTTGTGTCCATTATCTCCTTTCCGAACTTTTCGCCATTTTTTCCGCTTTTAATTCAGCATATGATGTATGTAGTTGGTTGATATTTAGAATGACTTTCTGTACTATTTGTTTTTCTTTGCCCTTCCTCTCAGCTGTTCTACTGTCCCAATACTAAACACTTTCTCTTTGTGCTTTATTTTTTCAGCTTGCTTGGCTCTAAATCTATTCGGGTGAATCCCACAACCTGTTTGAAACCACCACGCAATATTCAACTCCCCTAGGAAGAAATCTCGGAACAAACAAAATCCATTTGCTTCATAGGTGTTTTTGCTTTGAATAACTAGTGTGTAGGTGTTTTTGTTTCTTATAAGTCTACTGTACATTAATTTGCTTGTTTTTGTAATTACCACGGCGTGCACACTAGCACGCTATTACTTACTCCTTATCCTCCTCTCCCATTATTGCATAGGAATGCCACTAGATGGCAGCATATCCACACACAACCTAAACCAATTCCCCACTATTAGTTTTACAGCTCTAGAGGTCTTTGTATTTTTTAGTGAGTCTTTTGTAGAAGTCCTTGCTACAAGTCGTTATACCTTTCCAGAGTCTCAGACCACAGCTAAAATGTATAATACACATATCTGTGGGATTTCCAACAGCTCTGTGTGTATGAAAGTGAGTGTATGACTGATTGGTTTTTGGCTTCACCTCCTCATTCCTACTTCTCAGTTCTGCCTGCTCCGTTTGCCCTACGGGCACACTCTGCTCCCCTACCCTGCCCCCATTTCCCAACTGCCCCCAACACCTCTGCACTTATACTTAGCAAATCATTCCCACCTCTTCCACTATCCAATCCAGATTACCTATCATAACCCCCCACCAATCTCCTCCCACAGTCCACTCCTTCAAATGTAACCCACCTCTTAGACTTTATCACCAAACACTACTCATCTGATAAACTAACAAACAAAAACCCAAAATCAAACTCCTAAAATCCAAAAAACTAACTTCCCAACTTAACTTCACATTCTCATCCAAACCAACACTATGTCCCCAATACTCTATCCATACTAACTCAAATAATACTTCTAACAACCTTAATGTATCTAAACTATCTAACCCAACCTACTAACACAAATCATTCTCCCCAATTTCACACCATTACCCTATCATTCAAAAATGACACACACAATTCTATTTATATATCCCCTTGTCTCTTCCCCCTCAACAACACCATGGTCTTCTCCTATAGAGTCCTAACTAAAAACACTACTCCCAATTACACTAGTCAAATATCCTCAAAACTCATTACATGCACTAGGTATCCCAAACTAATAAAATACCTCCCCCATCACCTTATCTCTATCATCCTCTCTGGTGACATTCACCCAAACCCTGGCCCCTCTACCACATTGAACCCAACCCCCCAACTCCACCCCCCCAAACAACAGGTAAATCCCTCCATTTCTCATCTCTAAATGCTCAAAGCCTCTGTAACAACATTTCAAACCTTCATGCCTGGCTTCTACATAACCAGCCAGATAGTCTCTCCATGTGAGAAACCTGGCTTAAGCCCCATATAAAAGATTCCAAACTAATACCACCCAACTACCGCATGTGAAGAAATGACAGAATACAAAAAAAGGGGGGGGGGGTGAGGTAGCACTCTTATACTCTGCATTCCTCCTAGTCACCCCTATACCAAACCCTTCCCTAAATTTGGCATGGCAGAAATGATACCAGCCCTACTCCACCTAAACAAGCATAAACTCATATCTGTTCTCTCCTTCTATATCGTCCCTGGTGACAATGTCTGATCCCTTGAAGAGATTCTCTCCTGGGTCTCCTCCAATATTACTCATGAAATCATAATCCAAGATGACATTAACATAAACTGGGCCACAATCCAATCTCCCACTAACTCACTCAATATTAACTTATATAACTTCACACAATTAATCAATTCCACTACCAGACTTTCCAAGAACTCCACTACTGGAAGTACAATAGACTGGATTCTAGTATCCCATCCTCACTATATCTCTGATAGTGGTATTCTCCCAGATCCACTAGCTGACCATTTCCCCACTTTCAACCATTGTCTCCCCTCTTCTAAACAACTAACCCACACCTATACTTCCACTTGCTGCCTAAAAAACGTCAATCCTGAAACTTTCTCAAATGCGCTAAAAACATTAACTGGAACCGATTAAAACTCTTCCCCTAGATAATGCTCTTTCCTACTTTAACACTGCTTTCACAAACCTACTCAACTCCTTTGCCCCATCAAAAACAAAGCATATAAAAAGTAACCATGTACCCTGGATGTACCCTGGATAACTAAAAACACTTTAGCTACCATGCGACTTTGCGACAAAGGCTGGACACGTTACCACAAAAATAAAACAACTATCTCCCTTACCGAATATAAACACTACGAAATAAAGTAAAAAAAAACTCATTACCTTAGATCACAAAGCATATTTCTTTGCCCTACAAACCAACCACAATACCAATCCCAAACTATTTTGGAAAGGAATCTCATCTGTCCTCAACCCTGAGAAAATAGAAAATCCTTGCCCTAACCCAGATGCATCTGATATAGATGTAGCAACCCAATTTAACTATTTCTTCATTGAATCCATCAACAAACTAACATCATCCTTCCCCAACAATTCATTGACCCCTCCTCAGCCCACACCCACCCCATCCTCTGCTAACATCTCATGCCCACAACCTCCATCCTTCTCCATCAATCCCATCTCCATATCCACCATAAAAAACTCCTCCTAAAATGAACACCTGGTTCCAATGCCCTTGATGAAATCCCCTTCTACTTCCTAAAAGTAGCTGCAGAAGCAATTGCCCTCCCTGTCAGCATACTAGTTAATTGATCTATCATAGAATGCCAGGTCCCCCAACTCTGGAAGAAAGCCTTTATTATTCCTCTCCACAAAGGCAGCAATAATAATGACATTCCAAACTTCTGCCCAATCCCTATCCTATCCTCCATTTTCAAGCTACTTGAAAAGTGTGTCCACCAACAACTCTTACCCTATCTCATTAATAATCAGCTTCTTATCCCCACATAACATGGTTTTAGACCTAGTCATAGTACCCCCACTGCCCTCCTCTCCTTCCTACAAACAAGTAAACCCTGTGATTCTGGCCACTTCGTGTCCACCCTTCTCTTTGACCTCTCTAAGGCATTTGACACAATTTCCCACAATCTGCTTCTTAATAAACTCTCCAAAATTAACCTACCCCCCTCCGATACCAAGTGGTTCTCCAGCTACCTCACAAACAGGCAACAATCAGTTAAATAGACAAAAAGCCATCTCACCCTTCCTTAGTACAGCCACAGGTGTCCCCCAAGGCTCCATTTTAGGCCCCCCTACAATTCAACATATTCATAAATGATTTCTACCAAACCATTCCAAACTCCAATCTCATTCAGTATTCCAATTATTCTGCCATATTCTGCTCTTCCCCCCCCATCACAACTCTTAACAATCTAAAGCAAAGCTCCTTCTCCTCCACTGAGCAGTGGATGCTAGACAACCATCTGGCCCTTAATGCAATCAAAACAAAACGTATGCTATTCACTGTCTCTAAAACCTCTTCCCTAGATAAACAATCATTTGTAATTACCAGCAAAAAAAGTGTCTCCTAGAAATAGTATCTGATACAAAATTATTAGGAATACTCATCGATGATCAATTAAAATTCGGTAAACATCTACAAGTAAATATCAAAAACCCCATAAAAACTTAGTATGTGTTACCATCAGAATCGTTATATCTCTCCCTCCACCAGGATTACACTAGCCAACACATACCTCATCCCATCCCTGCTATATGTTGCTTCTATCCTCACCAACCTGCAATCTTCTCTCAAAACAAAACTCTCTTCTTGTTATAATAAGATATCTACATTTGATGCAGGCCACAGAGCCTCTTCCCACCATTGCAATTCTCTTCACCAACTAAGTTGGCTAGAGCCACCTAACTTCCTCAATTATACCCAACTCATCCAAGCACACAAACTCATTCACAACCGTTCTCTCTGCCCCTCCCTAGCAAATACCTTTGAAATGCACAAATCAGATCGACTCCTAAGATCCAACTCCCAAAATCTAATTAAATTGCATAAACCCACACACCCAGCTGGGAATCATCTGATGTCCTTCTCTCTTGCATGCCCTTCCTTCTCCCATCTACACCACTAGCAGTCTCTCCTTGTTTAAACCCTCACTTCTCTCACACCTTACTTTACAATGGAAGTGTTCCTGTTTCCATCCTACCTAATTTCTTACTACACTTTCTTCCAGGTTTCCCCAAACTTATTTTGTGCCTTTCATTGCCTCCTATAGTTCTACATCCCTAATGTCCCTAATGATGTATTTGACCAACTACTATAATAGCTACCTTATGTTATTATTCCCTCAAAAAATGCATGTTTTTCTTATTGCTGCTTTTATAGAATTAACCTGATGTAATTTGTAAATGAAAAAAAAAATCTTTTTTTTCTGTTATTTATAATCATATTTACTTCTCTAATCTGAAATGTTTATTTGAACTGTATACAATGGATTTGTATTTTTATGTACTATGTATTTGTATTTTCTGGAGCTTTTCTCCCCAGGACTCCATTGAAAATGGGCTCCTTGTGGCCCAGTGGCCTATCCTGGAAAACTAACTGCAAATAAATAATAAATAAAATAAATGTATAATCTGCAGAATGTCAGAATATACAGTATATATATTACACAGTATTATGAAGGATAAAGAGTGCACAATGTATATTATAGTCTGTGATTTCAAGTAGCACATGTATTTTTTAGTATCACGTGGTTAGAGTGTCCTCCATTTAATGACTTAGTAGCAATTTTTAGGTAAATATCAAACTTTTGCTTAGGTTTCATTTCTTTATTTGTATTTCTTGTAGATGATACTAACAAGAGATAGCCCATAGCAATAGGAGACTGCCCACAGTAACCAAAATAGTACTGTGATAGCCATTACCTAATATGGTAAAAAAATGGAAATATATATGACTCCTCCTACAAAGACAACATATATTCTTTCAGCTAGACTGTATTACTTGGATAGTAGCCTAAAATAAGAGAGAGACAGAAAGACTAGACCCAGGAAAGGAACTTTAGAAAAAAAAAACTTCAAGCAAGATAAAAAGTTTTATAAAGTCTTGTTGTTTATAAAGTGTTCAGTTTTATAGCAAAATGCTTAAA